>NC_061118.1:109257978-109467406 GCF_002878395.1 Capsicum annuum | reverse complement strand
TCAGTAACCCATTTATAATTCAATAACCAATATAAATACCAATACCTATCCAATATACATAAATCCTCTCCAACATATGATTTTCGATAGAGGGTTTTTAAATATGTCATATTTTTATCAGAAAACCAGTATTTACACAATGGTACAAATGTCTCATGAATGTATATATGATATGATGATGTAATTCTCACAACCAATCTTGAATAAGAATTTTAAATCTAACTACTACACAAGCGCATGAGAAAAAAATCCACTTAATAAGTCAACTATTCACTATCTAGTACAATCCATGTACCATTAGAGTGAGATAGGCAAGTAATATGTCATTGGTACCACAATAACCCCAATTTAGGCATTTTCACCAGGATGAATACAACAAAATATATATATACACAAGGCCAACAAAATCATATAAGACCCTCACATAGGTTACACATAGTAAATAATATCTTAAAACACCAATACAACAACATAGGCCTCCCATACTGGAATATAATGGTAATGACACCATTTTGGTGTAACCTACTACCAATGATGAAATTTTGTTATAAAAAGTCCTCTACATCGTTCTTTCTCTTACCAAATGGTCTCAAAAAAACTAAAACATATAATTATGGAATCTATGCGTTAAGAGAATGCCAAAAATACTCGTATTATCTATTACTAAGTAAGGGTCAAAATGAAACTTTGAAATGGGTTTTCAAAAAAGAAGGTAAAGTCAGCATTTTAGTTCATATACATATTATCCATAATTCAAGAAAGCAAAAGAAGAAATCCCAAGTGAAAATGGGTTATAAACAAGGTTTAAATAAAGAAAACCTTTTTAGGCCATCTAGACAAAAATTCCCAAATTTCACTTTTGAAATCGTGTTCTAACGAGTTATAGATAATAAAAATTGAAGTAAAATAATTGAAATAAGTATTTGGAGATTACAAAATAATGGAAGAAATTGTCCAAAAAATCTAAAACCCGAAGCTTCTAAGTCTAAAAAATAGTGGAAAATTGAGAAAATTGCTTTTTATAAAGATGCCTGGCTGTGATCGCTTCAGCGACTAAGAGATTGTTTAAGTGAGGTCACTTAAGTGACTATGCTACATCAGTTGGCCTTTTCTTAAACAACCTCTTGGTTGCTTAAGTGGTCATCACTAGATCACTTAAGCACTTGCATCTGCTAATGCTGCACTAGAAAAGGACTTGGAAAAATTTAAAGTTTCCACCAACCCCTTGGGATTCATCTAGAATTCCATGAATGCAAACGAGTTCTAATACCCCATAAAATTAGACCCTCCAGACCTAATGGCAGTATTAGATTTTTGAAAAAAGGTTATTTTCACATAAATGACCCCCGAGATCCTATTTCACAATTTCCCAAACCAAGGGTCAAAATGAGATATAAAAGCTATAAAATCACACCAACCATGCTACCAACCCAAAATCAATGTAGTGTATCAGATATCATGGTTTAAGTTTCCATCCGATGCACAAAAAAATAAATATTGATCAAAGTCAATATAAAGCCTTTTTAACCTCCAAAATCTATAGACTCTCATAAAATACACCATAATATACTAGGAACTGCATTAATCATCCCCACACTCAAGAAATATCACATAGCAATCACGAGGAGGAGTAAAATAGTCAAATCACATAAAATAAACAATTTACGAATTTAAGCCTGTACATATTGTAAGTTCATGTCTGGCTAGCATCTCAATTTGTCTTAGGTTTTCTTGATCGAACTTTTTATGAAAAACCCAAGGATCTTCAGAAATAGAGGCAAGAAAATGTCATGACCCAAATGGCCATGAGTGGCACCCACACTAATCTTCTTGTGGGAGAGCCATCTAAACCGAACTATTACCTAAACACTTAGTCAATATTAAGATGATAATATTATAAACCAACATAATAACAATAATCCAAGGCTAGTCATTATTAATGTGGAAATTCAAACAAACTAATTACTAAAATTCCCAAGACCCCAAAGTCATCATATAAGAACTACTAACAAAGATCATATCTAAAGTGATATACAAAAATAAAGTAAATAAAGAATGTTTCATTGCCCGAAAGATGGACAAGAACAAATAAGATGACCCATGGCAGCCTGGAGATGGAGTGTTTACCCTTGTATCAAGATCTGCTATCAAACACTATAGGTGAGGTCATGTCTGAGCCTAGAACACTTTCTTCACTCAATAAAAGAAATGTACAGGGTAATACCAGTACAAACCACTATGTACTGATAGGTATCATAGGCCAACTCAATTTAATAGCATGTACTAATCATAAATCAAATAATAAGTAGATAGGTATCATCACATAGAAAGTATTCAATGAATCAACAATACAGCCACAACAGGTCAAACAGTGCTCACAAACAAGCCACATGACCATCAAAAGTATCAACCATACAGTAAACATCCACAGAAATAATACAAATATGTACACACATGCTATGAGACTTATTTTTTCCCAAATAGTCATGACCTGAAGGGAACAATCTATGTTCATGTACCGTGTCGACGTGGTACCCGATCCAACATAAATATAAACATACCAGCATGGTACCCAATCCAATATAAATATTAATGTACCGGCATGCTACCTAATCTAACATAAATATAAATATACCAGCATGGTACACGATACAACATAAACATAACCAAGTATTATCAATATCAATTTACACAACCTCACAGCATATAACACAATGTACCAAGTTTACAAGTACACTTAAATTCATAAGACAATTTCATCAAGTAAATTTTTAATAATCATTTATACACGCCTCAACAATCAAACATCAATAATTTCAAGCATGTCCGAAAACCAATCAACAAGTATCCAATTTAGGAGCATACACACAATTAAATCGAGTCTAAACTCCAATTAAACTGTAACCTAGCTCAACCGAAGAATCCAAATACAAGTTAACTTGAAAGGGCCTTGCCCTTCCATAAAGCTTCTGAATTATCAAAATATGTTCAAATATGTAATTTATATAATAGTATGAATCTAATGACACTCATTTATAATATTTTCTCTAATAATTTTAGATTTACAATTCAATTTCTCTAAGCCTTGGAATCGAAAGTCTTATACCGGAGAATAAGTTACAGATTCTTTGATTTCATAATAACTAAACTTGCACATTCCAATGTTGTCCACTAATATTAAGGAATGTGAACAATTTGATAACATTATATTAAAATTCTTGGTATCCTAGGGAAAAGTAATATAACAGTTGTCTGTGACTACTTTTAATACCTTTAAATTCAATCTAAACCTACCACTAGTGATCCTTAGCAATTATATCTACTTTGATTTATTTTTCAATAACTAACCCACCATTCATTGCTTCATCATTAATTGAACCAATTATAAACTACCTTAAGTAAACTAAGGGCATTACTTTGGTCGTAATTGACCATGCAAGTGGTGAAATTCCACTTAATTCAAACAGAAAACACTAAGTAATTATAATACCATCATAATACAACCATTATACTAAGACACCCAATTCATAAATAATCTACAAATTCACTATACAGTCATGTAGAGGAATCCATTATTCTCTGTAATTTTCAATATCACTTAAAAGGTACAATCTCTATTATCCATAGACATATAACCAATTAGGGAAAGAAAAAGGTATTAATTTAAAAGGTATCTAACTTGTAGACAACCCATCTCACTCTGAGGATGGAAAGAAAGAAAATAATAATGATAACTATCATGCTCCTCTTGCCCTTAACATCTGATATTAAACCCTACACACTTAAGTTTTTATATTTAGGTCTCGAGAATTAAAAATAAATCAATTTGACCCATTAATCATCAACTAAAGTAATATCAAAAAACACCCAATAGATCCTCGCATATTACTTGGAACTTTAAGAAAATAAGTCAAATAGGTACATTGACAAAAAAGTATATTCCAGACCTATTGAAAATATTATGACACTAATCGGAGGTCATCTCAACAAAAATTGACCACGATCAAACTTACATTATCAAACCTCAATAATTTAATGACTTATTAAATTACTTTTAAATACCTCGAGGGTTGGTACTATCAGCTCCCATAAGTCCTAATTCACGAATACAAAATATGGAGAGCCCTAAAATAAAAAAGATGAGAAAATTTCACAAACAACCGAAAGGGTCATTACATTAGATACCAATTAAACAATCATTCATCGCCGAACGACCATACAAGCAATTACAAAGGAAACTAAAGAATTACCTGAATCATTGAAAAGATGCAGATACTTGTTACGCATGTCTGCTTCGATCTCCCAAGGGCCATTCTCAATAAGAAGATTCTTCCACAGTACCTTCACAGATGTAATCTCCTAAGTCCTTAACTTACGAATAACCAAATTCTTACGAACAGCTTATGCGCACCCCACCACCGTAGACTCAAAAGTTTCAATCTGTATACAATAATACATGATAAATTCTTCAACCATATACATGCAACCGTCCTATATCGGATGATAAATATAGGTGCATACTGGTGATAGGCGATGCATATGCAGGAATCAATGTCAAGTACATAATCAATATCACAACTCATCATAATTATCCTTATCAGGACCATCATCATTGTAATCAACCTCCGGCCTTGCCGGATATCAACACATCATCAATAGTATCCTCCGGCCTTGTCGGGTATCAATATAGTACAAATATATCCTCCAGCCTTGTCGAATATCAATATCATCACAATAGTCATTACCGAATAGCATACACTAAAATAATTATGAAAAAATAGTCATATCACCATCTAATATCTATCTATTCAATACTTCCCAAGTACTCATTATTAGCTAACCAACACTTATTATAATAGAATCACTAGTTCGCTAGTCATCACATAACCTCTAGTTATTAACCTAAACATTATCCTTCACATAATCCTTATTAATAGGATAGCAACTAACTGCTATTTATTTAATAGCCAACATCTAACATCTAGCCAAGGTTCATTACTAGACCAAAACCGCTATTTATCCACCATATGTTATTATCAACTAATCATTCTATATCTATTAATCATTACTAGACAACACATTACAACTTGTCACCAAACTATCTTTTATTAACTAACACCATTCATTGTACTCTCTGGTATGACTGCGAGGAATATCACCTCTCTAGGAAAATTTGCAAATCTAAGAGAAAATAGCATCTCCATAAGCCACATAATGTATCTAGGAGAAATATCATCTCTAAATGCCCAATATCATTTCCATAGGAAGTATCATAACTATAACTCAAAAGTCACAATTCAAGAACATCAATACAAGTTACCAAGTTATGAAGTAACCTTATTCTAAGGTTTATAGCCCCATCTATGTCTAACATCCTCAACTGTCTACAAGACTTAACATAATAAGTTTAGGCCTAAGTGGGCCAGACGATCCCTCTTCTAATCCTCAATTTTCATAATTAGGCACACTATGCCCCAAACTAGGCTAAGGTATCTAGTTCATCTTCTAGATGTCAATTAAGCCATATTCAAGCCTAAGATAACAACTTTAATTAGAAAGAAGGTACTAAAGTCAACTCTACCTAACTTACGATTTCAAGGCTACCACACTAGCCCAATAAGGCTAAATATACAAATCATGCTTCAAATACTAAAACCATATCCCAAACATAGGTTTACATCATAACGACGCTACAACTAATCTAAATTAGAGAGAAAAAACAATAGGATTCAAAAGGGGTATGAACATGCAATTTTATGGGTCCCATAGAATTATAGCCTACAACACATTATCCTCTACAACATTGTTAATATCCATCTAATCATCATACCTTAACCACTCAATAAGAAATATCCATCAAGTATTACTCAAGGAAAGATCAATTATGCCATTTAATAATTCATATATTCTCTCATTCAGGATCATCCTTAATTATTTTATGAATGTAACTAAGTCATTTAATTTTCCATTGCCACTATCATAGAGGTTACTATCCTTTTAAAGCGTTATATATCAGCCAACTTTGTGGGACATGCAAATGTATAATTCAGCTATAAGGTCAAGTCAATAATAATTTATCTTCTTAAATTTTTTCCTAATGAATAAATCCGCAACTACAACTTATGTCCTAACAATCACTAACTCAATATTTTTCAACGACAAACACTTCATGGTCAAGCCAAACCTTTCATATATCACAAACATCAATTTAAGATATATAGAGTCATTCTTATTTTTACCTAACAATATTTTTATTATTGGCTTTACTTAACTCTTATTCACCTCAAGAGTGGTCCCCACACCACTAGCATATAAGCAAGGCCAAAAAAATAAATCAACTATAGGTCATTGATAGTCTCATCACCAATATTATATTCCAGAAAAGTCATCAATCAAATTCTATAGGTATCAACAACTTCTACTAGTTTTTGTCATTTTTATTTAAAACTCATTATTTTTCCAAGCATTAAGAATTCGTTCACATAAGAAACTCAAAGATAATGTCACTTAGCTAGTCCACACAAGGAACTCATTATAATTTCAATAATAGAATTGCACAAAAATTCTAAATACGATCTCAATGATCGGACCATCCAAGGATCCCCAAATAATATCAAATAATTGAACTACACAAGGATCCATCCACAATATCATTAACAAGAACCTCTCATTACAGAAAACATATATCACCTCAGTCTTTTATTCATGTCACTTTTTCACTATCTTTTCTCGACATCACATTCCCATATCATTCTCTCAATTCTTATACCATTAATCTTATAAGTATAATAGTACCCAAAATAAGTAAGCACCATAGAATTTGTAGTTTAACAATAACAAGAAATCAAATAACTCCATCACATTTGTCAACAAAAGCAACTTGGTCAATTTTCATCACTTAACAAAACAATTCACAACAATGACAAAAATCTAGCAACACAAGTTTAGCCAAATATCAAATATAAGAAATCAATAAGTTCACATCTTTCACAAGTCTCTAACGATTAACAATAACTTTTAGACCTTAATAAAAGATACCAATTGAAATCTTCTAAATTTTTATTCAAAATTATTAAGATACCAATTAGAATTGTCTAGATACCAATTGGATTCAATCTAGTAGTCCAAGATTAGGACGGCACAATGAAGAGAAAGAAAGAAAAATGACTTTTACATGACTCATAGCCTTATGAAGATCCGGTGTGGGGCCCTACACACCAATCTACAAAACTCTACTTTACATTGCTCTTATTAACAAATACCAATTGGAATTGCCAGATACTAATTGAATTTAAGTAATAGCATTTAAGAAAGAAGAATTTGAATTTTCCTAGTGTCCTATAGCCTCTCAAAGAAAAGTACAGATGTCTCCATACCATTCTGCAATACTCTACTAGACATGTTCTTGTGCGATGAGATCGATAAACCTAGGGCTTTGATACCAACTTTGTCATGACCAAATGGCCATGAGTGGCACCCACACTAATCTTCCTGTAGGAGAACCATCAAAATTGAACCATTACCTAAACACTTAGTCAATATTAAGATGATAATATTATAAATCAACATAATAACAATAATCCAAGGCTAATCATCATTAATGTAGAAATTCAAACAAACTACTTAATAAAATTCCCAAGATCTGAAAGCCATCTTATAAGAACTACTAACAAAGATCATATCTAAAGTGATATCCAAAAATAAAGTAAATAAAGAATGTTTCATTTCCCGAATGGTGAACAAGAACAAATAAGATAACCTATGGTAGCCTAGAGATGGAGTGCTCACCCTTGGATCAAGATCTGCTATCAAACTCTAGAGTGAGGTCATGTTTGAGCCTAAAATACTTTCCACACTCAACTAAATAAGGGTACTGGGTAGTATCATTATAAACTACTATGTACTAGTAGGTATCATAGGACAACTCAATATAATTGCATGTACACAACATAAATCAAATAAAAATTAGACAGGCATTGTCACATAACAAATATTCAATGAATCAACAATATATCCACAACAGGTCAAACAATGGTCACAAACAAGCCACATAACCATCAAGAGTTTCAACCATACTGTAAACATCCACAGAAATAACACAAATATGTACACATTTGCTACGAGACTTATTTTTGCCCAAATAGTAATGACCTGTAGGGAATAATCTATGTTCATGTACCATATCAGTGTGGTACCCGATCAAACATGAATATAAACATACTAGCGTGGTACCCGATCCAACATAAATATTACCAAGTATTATCAATATCAATTTACAAAACTTTACAGCACGCCACACAATGTACCAAGTTTATAAGTAAACTATAAGTCATAAGTCAATTTCATTAAGTAAATTTTTAATAATCATTTATACATGCCTCAACAATCCAAATATCAACAATTTAAAGCATGTTTGATTACAAATGATCAAGTATCCAATTTAAGAACATACACACAATTAAATAGAGTTTAAACTCCAATTAAACCGTAACCTACCACAACCAAAGAGACCAAATGCAAGTAAACTTGCAAGGGCCTTTCCCTTTCATAAAGCTTCTGAATGATCAAAACTTATTCAAATATATAATTTATATAGGAATATGAATCTAATGACACTCATTTATAATTTCTTCTCTAATAATTTTAGATTAACAATTCAATAGCTCTTAGCCTCAGAACCGACAGCATTATACTGGAGAATAACTTACAAAATCTTTGATTTCATAATAACTAAACATGCATATTCCAATGTTGTCCACATATATTAAGGAATGTGAACAATTTGATAACATTATATTAAAATACTTGGTATCCTACGGAAAAACAACAAAATAGTAGTCTGTGACTACTTTTAATACCTTTAAATTCATTCTAAACCTACCACATGGTGATCTTTATCAATTATATCTACTGTGATTTATTTTTCAATAACTAACCCACCAATCATTGCTTCGTCATTAATTGAAACAATTATAAACTACCTTAAGTGGACTAAGGGCATTACTTTGGTCATAATTGACCATGCAAGTGGTGAAATTCCTCTTAATTCTAACAGAAAACACTAAGTAATTATAAGACCATCATAATAAAACCATTATACTAAAAACCCAATTCAAAAATAATCTGCAAATTTAATATGCGGTCATGTCTAGGAATCTGTTATTCTCTCTAATTTTCAATATTAAAATTCAATTCCCAATTGTAATGGCCAAAGTCTATTGTATGGTACAATATCGATTATCCATAGACATATAACCAATTAAGGAAATAAAAAGTCATTAATTAAAAAGGTATCTAACCTGCAGAGAACCCTTCTCACGCTAAGAATGGAAAGAAAGAAAATAATAATGAAAACTATCGTGAAATAATAATAAAAATTGTCATGCTCATTTTGCCCTTAACTTCTGCTATTAAACCCTAACCACTTAAATTCTTATATGTAGGTCCCCAAAAATTAAAAATATATCAATTTGACCCATTTATCATCAACTAAAATAATATTCAAAACACCCAATAGATCCTCTGTAATTCCCCATACTTCTACCTAGCTTAAATTTATTCTGAAGATGTCTAAGACATGTTTTAAAGATGAATACACTTTTATATATGTGGAATTTTCAATATTTTCACTTTTTTGTGTGGAAAATTGAATAAACATTCCATCCGTATCAAATTTGCCTAAATCCGATAACCGAGTAAGAAGTTATGGCGATTTAAAGTTTCAGTCGTAAAACACTGTCATTTCAACCAGTGTAGCATCGCACCATAATCCAAAATTATGTTTGTCAGTTTGTAGTAAGACTCCATGATAACATCGCGCCGTGGAGTGCTCCTAGATCCTAATTTTTCTTTATCCAGTGAACCTCCACGATGTCTCCGCGTCGCGCCAAACTTTCAGGTCGTAAACAAAGTGGCAACATGATAGATCCATGTCGCGCCATATCCCAATTTCCGATTTGTCAAATTCCAGAGACACGGTGTGATAGTGCCTATCGCACTAGCCTACCAAATTGGGAAATTTTGACGAAAAATAAATATTTTATCCAGGGATAAATTGGTCTTTTCCCAAGGTTTTAACACATCCAGGTGCGAAATTTAATCCCTAAAAATATTTCAAATCATTATTTACTCACTTTTTACCCTAAATCAAGAACATTCTCTCCCAAGAAACAAAACCCTATCTTTCAAGAAATCAAAGCCAATTCTGAGAATCTCTCCAAGAACTTCAACAAACTTACAATCAAGATATGTCAAGTGCTGATTCATGGGTTCCTTTACCCATGAGGCTCAAGAATCTCTTTTTAAAAGTTCAAGTATATATATTTTTATAAATCCCATGTTGGGTTTGCTTTTGTTCATGTTGATAATGACCAATTGAATTCTAATAAATTTTTGGTGATAAATTTTTTGTGGAATTAGTTATTATATGTGTAGATTCATGTCAACCCATAATTAAAACCTTAAATCATGAAATTAGAACCAAATCATGATGTTTAGTTTTTGTGCAATGTTGTCTACATATACTATGTTCATTATGTGCTTGATGAATTGCCTATATGAACTAATAAGAGAAGAAACCATGCCATGATTAGTTTACATGCAAATGTGTGATAAATTGCCTAAATTGTCCATGAGAATGGATTAATTCCATGATATAGTATGCAATAATGTATTCCCCATTCATGTAAAAGTGATACACCCCAAGTGTTCATTGAAATGTCTTAATGAATGAAACATGAGTATATAGTCATTGTTGGGCTTTTAGGCTTGTGTAATCATTTACATTTTATGCTATCGAGTCCTGGGGGTATCTAATACCTAACAATTTAGTTGTGTTCCTAGAGCTAGTATCATGTTTTCATGATATCCTCAGTCAATCGATGTTCAGTAGAATTTAGTCAGTCATATGACTCAGGAAAACTCAGTAAACTAAGTCATCCCAGTATTTCAGAAAGCTCAGTAATTCAGTAATCTTAGTAGTATTTTTCAGTCAACAAAACTCCATGAACTTAGTCCAGTTCAGTTTAGTTAATCATATTCAGTGTCTATTCAG
Source organism: Capsicum annuum (assembly GCF_002878395.1). Lineage (NCBI taxonomy): Eukaryota > Viridiplantae > Streptophyta > Magnoliopsida > Solanales > Solanaceae > Capsicum > Capsicum annuum. Next base: position 109,456,353 of record NC_061118.1, on the reverse strand, counting down.
ATTGGAGTAGGAGTTAGCACCGAGTGAGCCCAAGAATGGGAACTCACCTATTATTAGAGGGTGTGATTCTTAGAAGTAATGTTTGTACTCCAAAACTACGTACCCAGTGTAGGTTGAGACATCATAACATATTATATAAGGGTAGATGATGAGTCTTAACCTATTATATGAGGTCCCACCATTCTCGTTAGAGCAACCTGTTATATGAGGGTCATTCACAGTTTGTCCTTACTAGTGGTGCGGTATTGACACCCGTATAATTTGGGCTATAGATTGGACTCCAACTCAGCTATAATGGTGTATTAGGTACATGTCGGTTAGATGAATACTTCCCATAGTTACAGTTTCAGACTCAATCTCTATAATAGAACTCAGATAGTTCTTTAGAATTTTAGGACTGTTAGATAAAGTCAACTCAGAATAGTATGAAACTTAGCTAGTTCCATCAGAAGCTAGACTATACAGTCGCTCAGTATCAGTTATATCAATTATCAGTTGCTCATGTTATTAGTAATCAGACTCAGTAATATGTTATCATGAATTCAGCGACAATCTCTTATTCATGCATGTAATCTCACGTTCATGTTATAAAGTCAGTTTGCATTGTTCATGCATTTGAACCCTTTGCATTCAGCCTACCTCACTTGCATACCAGTACATTTAAATGTACTGATACATTTACGCTACGGTGTTTTATACCATAAGTTCAGAAGCACGTTCTTCAGAGCATCAGTAGCATTCCAGTTCTCAGCAGTTAGATTCAGCAGTGAGTCCTCATCCTTCGAGGACATGAGCATTATTTTATTATTTCAGTACTTAGTTGATTTTAGTAGTTGGAGTTAGTTAGGGACATGTCCCATCAACTCCTTATTCAGACAGTTAGAGGCTTTTTAGACTATCATGATTAGACAGTTATTTTATTTTTTTGGTATTTTATACCCCACCCAGATGTTATATTTTATCATATATTATGTCTCAGTTTTGAACCTTATAGCCTTTTAGCCTTTATTTCCATATTTATACAGTCTGTTATGAATTGTTTAGGTATAAATATTAGTCATGCGTTACCTTGTGGTCCTTCAGGGTCATGAGCATCGTGTAGCATTCTAAGTACCAGATTCGGGGCGTTACATCCTCGCATATTACTCGAAAATTCAAGAAATAAGTCAAATAGGTACATTGACTAAAAAGTACATTCCAGACCTATTGAAAACATTACGACACTAATCAGAGGTCATCTCAATAAAAAATGACCACGATCGGACTTACTTTATCAAACCTCAATAATTCAATAACTATTTAAATTACATCTAAACACCTCAAGGGTTGGTACTTTCCGCTCCCATAAGTCCTAATTCACGTATACAAACTATGGAGAGCCATAAAATAATAAAGATGAGAAAATTTCAAAAAAAAAATCGGGAGGGTCATTACAAAAACATCTCCTTATGTCCTTTTGATTAGGTCTAGGACATACACATTTTTATGTCTATTTCCAGCAAGATTTTTTTTGTCATTCCTTTCAATTACACATGCATTCTTTCTGAATCTCACTTTACAAGCCAGCATCACAAATGACTTATGCTCGGCAAGTTATACTTCAACCTTTTGACCAAATAAAAAATAGTGATATCACATGATTCATTAAGGGATAGAGTACGTACTACTTTGCCTTTGGAGTTATCTTTAAAGATAATATTTCCTCCACCAAAATCAGTTAAAGTTTTAAATAAGCTTTTGTTCCCAGTCTTATGGTTTGAACATCCATTATCAAGATACCCTTTCCCTTTAGGCTTTTAATGGAGTTCTTGAAAAATAAATACAACACTTAATTTCTTCGCACCCAAGCATTATAGGGTCCCTTATAGTTAGTTATTGGATTTTTTTTAATTTTGCATCTCCAAATCTATTTCCCAGGGTTTCTAGAGTGAAAACTGTAGTTGTAATATTTGTGACCAATCTTACAATAATGAAAACAAGAAAGAGAGTATTAGTTAGTGTTTGTATAATAGGTATAAAGACTATGAATAGTTCCTTTAGTCGACTGACTAGATTCAGTTGAGTATTGAGATGTTCCACAACAATAAGATGTATTATGACCATGATTGACCACTTCGGTTGACTTACATTAGTTAGTTGATCATTGAGATCCTTCAAAACTATAATATCTATTATCATTCATAACACTATCAGATATATCAATCAACTTAGTAGAGCTAGTTGACCGATTTGATCAGATAATACTGTGACTAGAAGATTTTTCAAAACTATTGATTTTGACTATTAATTCATCAACTGCATCTTGGAAAAAGCTTTTTTAAATTTCACAAACTTCAAGTTTAAGTTCCTAGTCTCTTCTTTCTCATAATAAAGTTTTTTTTATCATGAGCTTCATTTAAATTAGCTATGTCAAGATCTAGCAAATTTTGTAATTTAGAGCATTCATTACATGAATTAGTTTTTAGATAACTAGATTCTTCAATTTCCATGAAGCAACAATTTCTAATTTTGTCATTTTTATAATCTAATAATTCTTGATTACCCCAACAACTAAAAGTTTTTTGACTTGCTTTGGAGGTAATAAGTGCAAGTTCATCTTTATCTAAGGCATCATCTTCATCTATAGCTTTGAAAGACACATTTTTTCGTATCATCTTGTTGTTGAGCCTTCTTTTATAGGTTGTCCTTTTTAAAGGCAATGAGATATCCTCTAACTTCATCATAGGTTATTTTTGTTAGGTTTATACTTTCAAGAGCCACAACCTTTGAAAGCCATTGAGGAGGCTAGCTTTTAAGAATCCCAGTGATCTGGTTTGTAATAGGGTAAGTTTTACCATCTGCCTTGAGTTCTCCAACAAATTTACTAAATCTAGAAAATGTTTCTTCAATCGATTCCCAATCTTTTATCTTGAAACGTTCATAGTAAAAGACCAATAAACTTACAAGAATTTGTTTGACCTTCTAAGTTTCTTCATAGGCCAATTCTAATTTATCCCATATATCCTTAACAGTTTTACAACATGGGATCTTTTTATACTCTTCACCAGTGATAGCATTGTAAAGCACATTTTTGGCATTTGAGTTGATCTGAATAATTTTTATCAGCTCATCTGTATAGTTTTTCAGAGTAGAAATGATGTCAGTAGAGTCTTGAATATTTTTAATTTTTTTCCATCCTTTTCTTGATTAGTAAAGACAAGTGGAAGATCACCTAATTTGATTACCTTTCAGACTTACGTCATAGGATTTGATGAAGATTCCCATTCTTATCTCTCAATAAGAAAAATATTTTCTAATGAAATTAGGAGGTATGGTTTAAGAGGTTTCCTCTGAGCATAGAGCTCCATTAACTGTTTGAGACATGATATTTTATCACTTTATTGTTAATCAAATAAATTTGAGTCGTTGATATGATACCAATTGAAAGTAGTAAGGGGTGAATTACTTTTTTCCAATAGACAACCGACTTGCTTAATTGAGATGGTAAAGTAAAGTTCAGAAAATAAAATATTGAAAAGAAATGACACCAGATATTTATACTAGTTGGGACCTCTAATAGGTCTTACTCCAGTCCCCTTGGGTTACAAGGGATTCTACTAGCGCTTTGTAAATCAAATCAAAATACAAGTATTGAGTCGTGATTTTTGGTTATGACTCACAAATGTTTTCTTTCTTTCTCACTTTGATACAATACCTCACCAACTATATGTTTATCTCCCATCTTTTTGAATATACGGTAAACCTAAAGACCATATAATGTTTGAATAAAGTAGAGAAAAGAACTGAGGAAGGTTGAGACAAAATTATATCTCTTTCATTGTTTTCCAGTGCTTATATAGTAGCGGTTGGATAATTACTAGCTATTGGAAGGTAGTCATAGAAGGCAAGCAAAAATATTTTTCTTCTTAGGAATAGGAATAATGGATATTTAATTTCCAAGAATAAGTAAAGACTAGAAAGGAAAATATTACTAAGTAAAAGCTAAAATAAAGAGAGAGACATGACAATCCTATGAATCAAACACTTTATTAAATGCATCAATCTTTCTTCCTTTTTGAAATATCTTTTGAAAAAATTCTTTGTTTGTATGCATTAAATGAGACTCATTTGAATATTCTTTTTTATAAATTCCTAGAATGAAATCAAACACCAAATAATTTATCAATACTTAACATTATTAGTACTAACCCATGCATAACACGCACAAACCTTAAGGAAAATAATCACAAACGTATTTTACATGGAGAAAATAGTAAAGATAGAAATTTACTAGGAGTTAAAACATGGAATATTCATCTCATAATTTAAAATCAAGCATGAAATAAACGTTCGAACAAGCATTTCATATCATGATTTCAAATCATTTAATGAAATCCAAAATTCTCCCAAAAAAAACCTTTATATGACAATTTATAACATGATTTGAAATTTTCAAATACACATCCACAAGTTTATATTTTGTAAAAAATAAAAAATACAAATACACCAGTTATATTTTTGAACAATTTATTTTATATGTAAATAAAATTTGTACTTGTTTCTATTGTTACTCTTACTAACCTTTAAACCATTTATATCTGATATAACCATTACATTGACCAATACTCACCAACTAAAATTTGTTATTATTACATCAAACTAAAAATTATTTTATGTTTTTATCAAATTAAAGTTTGAGAACTAAACATTGTATTTTCTAGAATAATTTTGTGATTGTATTTCTACTTTTGTTATAAACTTTTGCTTATTTTATAAGATTGTATAATAAAATTGGGACAATTTTTATAGTTTTTATAACATATGAAGTTTCTATGTTTATGAGAAAAAATATATAACTTTAAAAGTCCAAATTACTATCCAAACAAAACTTCAACTTCATCACATATGGTTTTATATCATGATTTTATCTCAAATGACCAAACAAGCCCTTAACTGCAACACACTTTAAAATAATTATGTGACCATTAATACATTCTTAAATTTATAACACATCACCCTCTTGAGTACGATAACCCAATTAAAAGGATTTACTCTATGAGTCTAGAAATTTTTGTTTCACATTTCCCTATCTTTTTCTTCTCTAATATTGTAAAACCCCGCAAAATACTCTTGTAGTCTAAGACTTAGAGCGTGTTCAACAAAGTTTAAATCTATCCCTAAATGATTGAGAAGTGTCTTCCAATTGAGAAATATTTTGAACTGACATCCGACAAAATCCATCATTCCCAATTTCACCAAAATCCAACATCGGATGAGAAAGTTACAACTGTTTTACTAAGAGCTATTAGAACTGCCTAGGTGCGATGGACGGGTTGACGGACCATCTAGCTTACGATGGACAGTCATCCAGACAGTCGCAACCAAGGCAGTAACTTCTTTTTTTGGCCCTGGTGTGACTGCCTAGACGATGGACCGTCAAGATAGTGACAGACCTTCACCGCAGAGGCAGTGTAGCCTCATTCTTGCCAAGATACGATGGATGATCCGAAAGACCATCGATGAGACCATCGCATCGAGGCAGTGTGTTCTTTTTCTGACTGATGTGCGAAGGATGATCTGACGGACTGTCGCAGCCCCAGTTGAGTATTTTTAGACGTTTTTAAAAGGGCCTTTTGGGTCTTTTCCTACTTTTTTCAGCCTCTATTTATACCTGATCAAGGATCACAACTTTATTTCTCCTCTTCAAAACTAAAATTTAGGATTTCTACAAAATGAAAACCCTTCTTTTTCTTCAAGAAAAATCAAGAGAAATAAAAAAATCAAGAATCTCTCCAAGAGCCGTTAGGAAAGAGTTTCCCTAAGTTGTATAGATGTTAATTCTTGGGTCCCTTTCATCTAAGAAGCTCACGAATCCTTTTCTAAATTCAAATATTTTTATGTTTATGAGTTTTCATGATTCATGTTAATTGAAATTAGAGTTCATGCTATTATTGAGTTTTAATTCATGTTTTGTTTACAAGGTTTTCAAGCTTTGACCCTAGTATGTGATATTCATGTGATGTTCATGATAAACACTCTTCAAGTTACTTGTTAAGTGATATGTTCATTTCAATTAAGTGTAGGAGTTTTTAATAAGAAAATAATGCTCCCCATTTGTTTGATAAAATTCTTATATAAAAGAATTAGAGCCATTATAGCATATTGACTAGAAATACCCAATTGTGTGCAAGCCAATGCATGCCAAGTATTTGCTGAAAAGCCTTTGTGAATGAATTGTGATATGATATCATGAAATTTCCCTAATTATGTGCTCTTCGATACATGCTAAGTGTTTGATGCAAGACCTTGTTGAATGAAGTATGAGCCAATAACATGTCTCTCTATACTATCACATATTTATGATTCCCAAATGATTGAAGAGATTCTTTAGTGATTGTGATGGTGAATAAATATCCATTGTCTTGAATTATTCAAGAATGATTATGTGTCACTTTTATGTCATAGGGTCCTAAGAGTATTTATACCCGACAAATTAGTAGTCTAGAGCCAGTGTTAGTTTTCTCTATAATCTCAACCAAGCCGCAATTCTCAGAACTTCGTGAATTGTAGAACTCTATACTTTGAGATAGATACAGAACGTAAGAAATATCAGTATTCTCAGTAATCTCAGTATTGCTAATGTTCTAGTCTCAATTCAGTACTCAGCTCAGATCTCATAGTATTCAAGTGTCCAGTTTAGTCCTTAGTAGTATTCGAGTAATCTATCCCAAGCTCAGTATCATTTAGTAAGATGACAAGATTCAGTAATATTTTGTCAGATATGGAACCAAGTGAATTCAGCTTAACCCAATCAGATCATTAAAGAAAAATGATCAGTATCAGATTCAGCTCATTTTAAGTTGAGTTAAGAATCAATTTAGAGTGTTTCAATTAGGAGTAGAAGCTAGCATCGAGTGAGTGCAGGGATGATGGCTCCCCATTAGAGAGGCAGATTCGTTAGGAGCAATCCCTGAACTCTAAAACTGTGTAGCCAGTGCAGGATATAGGAGTTACCCATTAGGAAAAGTCTTGAATACTATACTACCTTAGTCTTAACTTTCTGTGAGGGTCACCTATTAGAGAGGATTGGCCAGAGTTGAGGTCTTTACCCGTGGCACGGTATTGATGTTCTTTAGCTGGGGTTACAAATTGGACCCACCAGTTTAGATTCAGGGCATGTTGGTTAAGTGAGCCCTCCCATAGTTGTAGATTTAGTATCAATCATCAGAGTAGAACTCATAAATCAGGACTATCAGATACAATCACCTGTCTTAGTAAGGAACTTAGATAGTTCCATAGATTCATAGACCAGCTTCTTGATAATCCTGGTCCCTCATAAAGTTATTCAGTATTAGTATTATTAGGTCCAGAGATCACCCATTGATAGGCTTAATCTCAATCTCAAATTGAGTTGAGTAATTTCATTATCAAATTCAGAGATCACCCATTAGATAGGCTTGATATTAGTCTAAGATTTAGTTGAGTAAAATCATTAATAGATCTAGAGATCACCTGTTAGATAGGCTTGATCTTAGTCTCAGATTTAGCTGAGTAATATCATTATCAGATCTAGAGATCACCCATTAGATAGGTTTTATCTTAGTCTCAGATTTAGTTGAGTAATCTTATTATCCGATCCAGAGATCACCTGTTAGATAGGCTTGATCTCAGTCACATATTTAGTTGAGCATTGTTATTATCAGATCTAGAGATCACCCATTAGATAGGCCTGATCTCATTCTTAGATTCAGTTGATTATTCTCATTATCAGATTCAAAGGTCTTCTGCTAGATAGGTTTGATATTGATATATTCTCTTCTTATCATTGATAGTAGATTCAAGGATCATCCGCTAGAGAGGTTTGATCTCCTATTCAATCAGTTGAGAGTAGCAAACTTAGAGTGTAGTCATTGATGTGAGTAGATTCAGTTAATCATCTCCAGCAACATCAATTTCTGAGATCACTCTCTAGAGAGGACTGATCTCAACTCCAGTACTCATTTGTCAATATTAAGAGATTTAGTTGTTTAGTATCGCAGTGTTAGTAGTGAGTTCAGATGATAGTAAAGCAGTACCTGAGTTGCAGTATTTCGAGTCATGATGATTTCAGTTATGATTTGTCCATTCATGGATGAGTTCTCATTCAGTACTCTCATGATTATTTAGTTAAGTAATTGTTCATGCATAAGCCCTTGCATTTAGCCTTACCTCATTTTTATACTCAGTTCATTCCTATGTACTACACATTTACGCTATGGTGTTTTATTTTACACCACAGGTTCAGAGGCACGAGATCTAGAGTACCCTTAGTAGCTTAGTCCCAGTCAGCAGCAGTAGACGTAGTAGTGAGTCCTCTTTATTTGAGGATGATCCTTATTTCATTATCGCTTCAGATTTAGTTTATTTTTGATGGACGGAGTTAGTTAGGGACATGTCCTATCAACTCCACAGTTTAGACAGTGTAGAGGCTTTTTAGATAGATGTATCAATATTAAGTTTTTAGCTTTGAGTATTTTAGATGTTTTGAACCTTATGGCCAATTTCTGCCAATTTCCTGCATTTATTTCAGATATTATGCAGTGGTTAGGTATAGATATTAGTAGAGGGTTTGCTTGTGGTTCTTTAGAATTACAAGCACCTTGTGATGTTTCGATTCCAGAAAATTGGGTAGTTACAAACGTACGTAACCTATAGCAATTCAATTGATTAGTCACTTTATGGGATCAATTGGTAGTTGGTTAGAGTTATTCAAATAATAGTAATACATGAACTAATTATTAGGGAATCTATATACAGTTTTATGCATGGTTAAGTTATTTGTGTAATAATTGTAGATGTATTGCTATTATGCCTTATACTTGCATGAAATTTTAAAATATAAACTTGAAAATAGGAACTACCGAAGGGAAATCCATAGTAAAATCATCATTCACGTCACACTCCAAATCATATTAAGACAGACAGGCTATAGAGATTTCCCCCTTACTGAGCCATATCTACTCACTAGTTGTCTGAATGGATCATTTCCATAACATATCTTTAGTGCTATATAAAAATAAAACTAATGTTAAAGTATAGACAATAATAGTGTGCTAAATCTGAAGAGAAATACTATTTATTGAGATACAGCTAGAAACAAATGAAAGACTGTCAACTACTACATAATTGTTTATCTAATCATATCCCTAACTAAATATGAGGATCAATAAGAAAACACCCCATAACCTTTATTAAAAAAATATCTAATCCAGCTAAATAGAAAAATATAAACATATTGAAGCCTCCTAAATAGTAGAAGTGCTCACTAATCAACTAAACATCAGGTGCTACGAAACATCTAGCAGTAAACATAAGCTCAAGTAATTGAATCTATATCACATGAAAAATGTAGTGTAAGACGGTCAATAAAATTGAATGTCGATATATATTTATGTGTGTGTGTGTATATCTATACGAGTAAAGTCTTTATCATGAAAAAGCCTTTAAAACAACTTAGACATGATAAAAATCTGATAAGAACCTGATGGCTAATTATATTGCATAAAATAACCTTTCATTAATAATTATAATATAAATTGAATGACTAGTTATAAAAGCATGTAGATCATAGCTTAAACAGAGTAGTGAAATTATGAGAGATAAATCATGCATAAAATTATTTCATAAGAGTATTTAGATAGTAGTTTTATAAAGCCATGTAATTCGGGAATTTGTCATAATCGACAAATATCATGTGAGCTCATGATACTTAGATTGTTACATGTACACTAAAAATGTTATTCTGACAGTTCAAGGTACAAAGCCATGTTTATAAAGATCCTAAAAATCATCCTCAAAGGGTGAAATCTATAGCTACAACTTAGTTATGGAACTTAAATTATCGATAGCCTTGTTCTCTAATCACTAAATAAGCCTATGAAACTATATTGGTGATCATATTATATCATGTGATATGTATGTACATCAAAACCATTCATAAATCAAAGTGGATATATATAGATGTCATAATGCTCATAAATCTTATAGATATGAGTCTAAGCCCTATATCATGTCTTAAATTATATGTTTAAAATCATGTATCTAAAAGAATATCCCATCAATATTGATTTCATAGTTCATAATGAAACCTTACTGCTTGATTTTTGATGCATATATCATAATATAGATACAAATCATAGGTTCTTGAGAAAAATCTTGTTCATGAAATCCTAGTAAATATGCTATGAATCAATGTATAGTAAATTAGTCATAAGACCTAACTTTTAATAATAATATCATGTATATTGAAAGTATTTGAGTATGAGGATTAAAGAAATCAAACGATAAAATCAAACAATCACTTGAAAAAGGAGGATTGATGAACTTACTTGTTTAGTAACCATAACTTTTTGGTCTTATCTTAGACTTGACCTTGAGAAATTAAAGGAAAAATAGGAATTGGGATCTCATATTTATATATTTTGGAGACTAAAATGTCACGGAATATGATAAAAGAAAAAGAGAAAGTCAAATTTTCCCTTAAGGAGATGTTGCAGAATTTTCTGACACAGGGCGCCACGAGTCAATGTACAACTTGTATTCACCATTATATGACCCTTACTCAAAAGGTATGAATTATAGTGCTATACTAAAATTCCTATAACATTTTACTCTGGCTCAGATTAATTAATGATAGTGCTAAAAAATACCAAAAAAATCTTTAACTTATTAGTTATTTGCCCATGTAACTCTTCATATTATAGAAGCAACAATTATTTGAATATGACCATTGTTGAATATTATACGAGAACTTAATTGGTAAAAGATCTCACGACTCAACTAGTGTTAGGGGTTTGTTATGACCTTGAATTATATGCAACACTATTACAACACTTATAATTTGACCTTAACACCTAGGTAAAATTAAAATAAACAAATTAAGATCTAACTACTTAGACTAGCTCAATTCATAGCCTAAAATTTTAGTAAGTTACAATAAATCCTCCTGGGATTGTTTGTCCTAAAATGAAGACTAAAGATGAAATCAAAATACAATTTTTTTCATAAGCTTAACTGAATCATAATGAGTCTTGGAACTCGAATGCGGAGTACATGAGCACAAACATAGATAGTAACATACACAAGTCTCTAAGAGTACTATAGGAATAAAGTTGTTATCTAAAACGTTCTCGTCATATTTTTCCATAGCATCTGGGAAAGAAGCACATAGATGATTCGTTGAGAAATTTTAATAGGAAACACTAACATGGTCTAAGTATCTTAGTCAGCTTATATGGTTTCATATAGTAGGAATGATACACACACATACATACAATTTTATATATATATATATATATATCATGAAACATAAGTTTCCTGGACACAAGGTATTAATATGACTATTATTCCTTATGAGATATGACTGATACCTTTTATGCTTAGAAACACTTCATAATTATGCACCTTTTTCTGAATATTATACTTTATTAGTTGCAACTTATAATACCCACAAGGGTATATGTGACTAATCCTACCAAGGTCTAATTCTAACTAGATGTTCTTACCATACTCAAGCCTAAATCAGAGTCACAAGGTGCTATAAGTAAGATGATCATACTAATCTAAGCCATGGAATTTATCCTCTATACCACTATTATGACTTAACTTCCAAGAATTCTACTTCTTACCACCTCATTCAGCAACCTCAAGTTTTAATGAAGAAATTATTAATGCATTAGTGCATATGTTATCATGAAAATATTTAAGCCTATCACTATTTTCTACCTTTCTAACAACTCTACAAGCTAAAATTCAATGACAAATTCCATTAGGATTACAAGATATTTTCATTTAACTATAACATATAACAAATACTCACCTGAATATTTCTACACACTTAGAGACCTAGGCAGAATATGTATACTACAATCTTCATAAAAGGGGAAATTTATCCTATTACCTAAACCGCCACTCAAATTCTATTAATATAATTATTGGAATAGAAAGATGATCATTAAAGGATTAGAACATAAGGACCTAAAAAAGAGGAATACTATTCAATCTTAACTTATACAAATCATTATCTTGACACTCATAAATAGAGCCTAAAGAGAGAAGATTAATAGGAACCAATATTTCATATATTAACACAAAAATTATTGATAGTGATTTGTTTTGGGCAGAGACATGACATATCCATCCATTTTTTTCATAGATAGATGTATGCAGGGCTTAGAATAAAGATACCATATGAATGAGTTATCAAGGAAATTTAATATGAGAACATACCTAATGTGGTTTGATTTTACTGACCATTAAAATATTTTATAATTTCATAAGGCTTAGCATACTGAAAAACAAGAGTGCATATATCACCAGTTATGTATCATAAAGTTGGGAATCATAGATTCATGGATTAAAATAAAGGTCATTATTTTGAAGCTATTTCTTATTCTTTTTTAGGTACTGAGCATGGATGTGAATCTCTATGAAGTATATGAGTATGGGTTATAGTCATAATGCTAACACAAAAGACACGAGTAAAGTGTTACTATGATTGAATTTTGAGAAATATGCTATTGTAAGAATGGATCATTATTCATCAGAAATCACTTTTGGAGCCTAACACTATATGGTTTTTAAGACCTTACTATTTTCTCCATACTACTATCTACCTTATTGGCTGGAAGTAGACATCCTTAGCTTGTTGAATTATTTTATAATCTATAAACTGGGATATAATTACTTTAGTCTAGCTATCGGGGCATCACAATACACATGAATACTAAAAATTCTTGATGGATAATATTTATGATTACCAAAATTAATTACAAAAATTCTTACGGAGATACTTTCTTAAAACTCTCTAGATTCCATAGTCAGCATTTTATAGCTCCTACTTTTGTTGGCATATATGTCCACTTACTGTAATTTTTAATAACCTAACATTGTCTTCTTAGTTGACTATTATTATACTTCTAAGTTTATATCCACCAAAATCAATGATGAAATAAATTATATAAAGGAATTCAACACTGATTATCAGTAAACTCCTCAACATAATTCTTAAGGGCACCATATGATGCATATTTTATCCTACTCTACCATTGGTAACACAAGGAACTAGTTGGGCACATATAAAATATCATAAACTTAGTGCCTCATATGACCATATGCTATCGTAAATACTGAAACACCCCATGTCTGAAACCTTTGCAAAATTCTCTTGTTTTTCGACTTACTGGACTTAGTATGATTTAAGGGTACCTATCGTACCCTTGAATACGACTTGTTGGATAGATTGGTGGTTTAATCATACACTAGAAAGTGTTTTTGGGGTAGCTGATGCCAAAAATACAACTAATCTTGGTACAAGTCATATAGGAACATAAGAGTGGTGCAAGGCAAATCGTATGGTGCTTGTTTGGGTTTTATTATGGAATTTACCAAAGTTACAATTGGTGGGTATGATTGGGTGTACCATTCGTACCCTTAGGTATGAGTTGGGTTACCACTCGTACCTTAGGATTAGAATGATATAGGTGAGTCGTACCCCTGAATGTGGTTTGTTTTGATTTCATCTCAAGGGTAGTCCAGATATTTCCTACTTCAAATCCCTTGTCCTCACTCTATATAATCCTTATTAAATGAGTAAAACACTTCAAATACTCTCTTAAATACATTTTCAAGATTGGAGGCTAGGATTTCTCATGTGTTCATCAAAGGGGCTCAAGAGTGCTATTTCACATTGAAATCTTCTTGTATAAGGAATGTAATCCTACTATCATTGTTAGTTCAAGCTAAAGGCATGTGTATGGTGTCTTAAACAATAATTTATGAATCATTAATGGTGGTTTTTGAATTATATATTGAGGGTCTTGATGCATATGGTTTTATATTGGTTTAAATTATGTTTTTGGTAATGGTTTGCATATGATGGTACTTGTTGGTTATGGTTTAACAATTGGATTATTATAATTAATTTTAGTTTATAGGTTTTGGCATTAGTTTAGTTGGTAATTGGGTGGTTGGACTTAGTTGGGTTGGTCTCAGATATAGACTTATCCCAGAGTCACCACATGGTTTAATACACTATCTTGGTATATGTTCATACTTCAGCTTACTGAAGGTATGCATTTGGTTGTTACATTAGATAGAGAGGATGGTTCCCAGTCCTGTTTGGGCTTAGGATTTCAAATTAAAACAAGGCCTTGGTTTGGGTTGTGTCAAGTTTGTATTAGAGCTATAGGTTTCGGTGTCATGAGGTGTCCACAAAGCCATGTCTAGTAGAGTTTTGATTATAGGTGTGTCGTACACCACACTTACAATTAAAAGGCTATGAGGAATTTACGAATGTTTCACTATCTTAGTTATTCTACTTTAAGCAAATAAAGTCTAAGGTATTTAACACGTCTCTAAATATTCCTTGGTTCACTCTTTGAATTATGTCCTCTCAATGATCTAAAGATTCTTGGAAAACACCTATCCCACTCGAGGACAACATGGATGGATCTAGTACAACTCATGGGGCATAGACCTAGCCAAGGGTCGTAGCTTCTACTTTTCTCTGTAGAGTACCACCGGTCTCTACTAACCCTATCTCAAAATGTGATACTTATACTCGATTATCTCAAAGAGAGGTTACCTAAGTTCAGTTTTATTATACTAAGAATTTATTAACTCAAATAGTGAAAATATTAACTCAAATAGTGAAAACTTTGTCACATCAGTCCTATCCTATTGGTATAAGGAGGATTGAGGTAAATTTGGGAAATGGTCAAAGTAAGAGGTCTCAATTTCCTATACCAAAGGGAAGGCTAATGGTATAATGATAAATGGTTCAAAAAGAAAGAGTTGGGTGAGTTTTAACTCCTATGCTATGTCTTATGTTCCCTTCCCAAATTCAATTGGGAGGAAGGTTTTTTGGATTGGAAATGTTTCTAGGGAACATGGTGCCCATTCTTGGGAAAATGGGGACCAATCCGCATCATTCTATCCTTTTTTTTATTTTTTAGTTAGTCATACCATGGTTTTTAGTAGGAGAAAAGAATTGGTGTTTTAGTTGTGGTCAATTAGGTCTCGTGTGACTGGAGTGTCCCACAAAGGTTGCCTCTTGGGTAAATAGAGTATTAGGTGCTACTTCTATCTCTGGGTCTGGTTGGTATTGTCTTAGTATTCTTACTATTTCTTAAAAGTCTAAGGCATCCTCTGATACCGATACTGGTATATTAAGAACTCCTTTTTTTATGGTGTGTATGGTTTACTTGGTTTAGGGTTCCTTCTCTTTTGTGGCCCCATTGGTTGTTATGTATTTGGGTCTCAAGATTTCTTCAAACTCTTTTCTTCTTCTGTTTCTACCTTGGTAGGTAACTCTACAATTATCAAAAGACTTTATGGGGGGGAGTGGTATCCCTTGGTAATAAAAGAGTCTTAGTGGATTTGTTTGACTCAAATATGGTAGATTTTGATGTCACTTGGGTTATGGATTGGCTGCAATCATGCTTTTCATTATTAGATTGTTGAACTTGTTAGGCTCTCTAATGAGTCAATTTTTGAATAGGATAATAGTTTTAGTCCCTAGTTCTTATTGAAAAGGTTATATCTTGGAACATGGAGATTAGTGTCCAAAGAGATGTCCTTATTAGTCAGTTCGGGTTAAAGATTCTAACTCAGAAGATCTTTGTTTGCATTCTATTTAAGTGGTGAATGAATTTCCTTAATTTCTTTTTGATGACCCTCAACGTGTTTTCTAACTGAGAAGTTAGTTTGGGGTTGGTCTTGTTTCGGGCATTTGTCAAAATTTCTATTCCTACTTTATAGAATTCTTCTAGTAAGGTTAAAAGAGCTTAAGGAGCTTAAGAAGCTTAAATGATAAATTTAGAGATAAATTAGATAAAGGTTCTTTTCGTGTTAGTGTTTCTAGACTGGGTGTTTTGCTCTTGCCTTCATAAGGGGAATGATTTCCCCTGAAATGCATGGGTTATGTGTTGGTGGATAATGAATTTGGAGTCTCTTTCTTATTGAAAGGGTGGTATATGTATATTCCATTCTATATGGGTTATTTTGATAGTATTGAATGGGGGTTGATAGATCCTAGGCTAGAATCTAGATGCTTGTTCTTGGTAAAGGGAGTATGTTATCTCAAGAATAGCAATGCAGGAATGGAGATGGGGTAATTTGGTAGGTCAGTGGTATAGTCATTGGATAGGTTAGATCATGGAACTTGCATGTAACTTTGTCCCTATAGTTGTGTTTTATTGTTGGCATAAAATTTATTATTAAATTCATGGTTTTGAATGTGGGTTTTGGCATAACTTAAGTCTTTGACATGATTACTCATTTAATTTATTTTCCATGGAATATCATGCATCATTCACACTTTATTTAAGTTTTTAAACATTATGGGATGCATGGGTATGTTAAATGGATTATGGGTTAGTATGGATTCCCCAATTACTTGGTTTTGGTCTTGAAAATTATGTGCCCCTAAAATAATTTGTGAAATTGCCATTAAATATAATATTGTTATATTGTTTGACTATTCTTTAATCTTTGCATTAATTTTATGGTTAAAGGAATATGAATTTGTTTTAGTTGGACTCAAATTATTTTAAAAAAAGGCTTTGGCGACCATGGTCTGATTTTAAATGGTTTTGGTTTAATTGGAAATCTTGGTGTCAATTTGGTCTCATGGTTTTTGTATGTCTATATTGGGCTCTTGGTAGCATTTGGTTGAATGAGGTTTTGGGTATAGAAGAATCGAGCGTCCCTGGTGTACATCTTTGGTGATGCCTATTAAAGTGGAGTGTTATTCTTGTAGGAGAAATGGGGTAAAGGTTTATGGATAGTATAAAATATTTATTTAGCGGTGGACCTCTAGGAATGGTCGGATTGAAATTCTAGCAATCTCTTCTCTCTCAGTTAAGAGATTACTCTACTAGTGTTTTATACATTCATATAGCACTTATGCCTAAGGTTCATCTCTTGCATTCACCTTATTCCCTGTATATTAGCCTTGACCTTGTGTTAAGTTACTCATGGTATGTCTGGTTGTGTTTCTTTTGATGTCCAGTTTTAAAGACTCTTTTTTAATGTATGATTTGGTCAGGATGGTTCTTCATTATTGTCTATGGGGTTTCTATAAAGTACTTCGTGCCTATAGTGTCGTGTTATGTCTCCGGGATCTGGTATTGCGAGGCATAGATAACTCTTTTTATTTGGTTTCTTAAGTAACTCTTCTTATGTTAGGATGGTAGTGGTTTAGGAAGTATGGTGATATGATGAAATGAGGAATGTAAAAGCCCTAAGTCGGGGAGAGTCTAGGGTGATTACTTAAAGTTAAGGTTTTGGAAAGTAAGGTAAGGTTGTTGTATGGTTTGGAATGGAAGAGGTGGTGAAAAATTCTTGTGGAAATGATAGAGGGTGCTAGATATTTTGATGGATAGATCATACCGTGGGTATATAAGCAGTAGGATTGGATGTTGTGGTTGGTACGTATACCGATATATTGTTTTGGGTACCTGAGAGGTCTGGTAGGGCATGGTTTTATGAATTATTTTCATGGCTTATTAGTCGTTGGTTTTAGGCGTTCAATCATTGGTTGGGGGTTTTGGTAATAATGGTTGGATATGGTTTGTCTATGTCCTTTACTTATGGGTTCCATAGTATAATGGTGGTGGAAGCAGAGTTGTGTTTGGGGATAGATGTTAAGAGTAGAGCCCGGTGGCCTAAGTTACCTCCCTTGAGCTTTGGATAGGCTTGAACATAGAGGTGGTGTATAGCTAGACTCAAGCTCTTGTAGTGATGTGTCTTGGTAAATTCTAGGTTGAATTGGACTTGCCCTTGCATGAGTCCATTTAGTCGGTATTCCATGAGTTTGCGTTGGGGTAAGGTATGGATGGTCCTTGGTTGATTGGTTCCTTTGGGTTGTATTAGTATCTCGTATTCCTTCCTCTTTAAGGGGCTACTGATGAGGATCATGGAATGGTAAATTCGCTGGTTATGAACAAAAGGTGTAGCTTTGGTAAAGGTTCCATGGCTTAACTAAAAGTCCGAGAAAGTCATTTGGAATACGAAAGGAGACATAAAGTCCAATTATTCGTGTTAGTTAATTTTTTTTTATTTTCGTACATAAGGTGTGTGCTCTTCGAAACATTTTTTTGTTTTCTAACTTGGTTAAGGGTGAGGAATGGTTCCTCTTGCATCTTTGATTTCTAACTTAGTTAGAGGCAGAATGGGTGTTGGGGTGTAAATCCTGTTTAGGTTATGTAGTCATCTTCTCCCAAGGTTGTGTGTCCTTGCTCCCTATTTTTGTTTAGGAAAAGTTTGTCAGGTGTTTATGTGTTATATAATTCTTGTCCCTTACCCTTTTTTCGTCTTTCAAGGATAAATGATCCTAGTGGGGGAGACTGAAACACCCCAAGTCTTGAACCCTTGCAAAATTCCCTTGGTTTTGGACATACTGGACTTGGTACGACTCAAGGGTACCAATTGTACCCTTGAATATGACTTGTGGGATGTCTTGGTAGTTCACTCGTACACCAGTTAGTGTGTTTAGGGTAGCTACTTCCCAAGATAGAACTCATCTTGGTACTAGTTGTAAAGGAACATACGAGTGGTGCAAGGCAAGTCGTATGGTGCTTTTTTAGGTGTTCTTGTGGAATCTGCCCAAGGTACGATTTATGGGTATTATTTGGTGTACCACATATATCCTTAGGTACGAGTTACGGAGGTGTTAGTCATATAGAAACTAGTAGGTACGGTCTCAGAAAGGTCTTGGGTAGGAGTTGGGGTACCACTTGTACCATAGGATACGAATGGTATAGGTGGGTCATACCCCTAGACGTGGTTTGTTTTAATTTTAAGTCAAGGGTATTCCAGACATTTCCTACTTTAGATCCTGTATTTCCTCACATTATATAATCCTTGTTGGCCCTTCATAACACTCATTATAGGATGGAAATATTTCAAATAATCTGTCAAACTCATTCTTGAAGATTGGAGGCTAGGATTTCTCAAGTGTTCTTCAAAGGGGTTCAAGAATTATATTTCTCTTCAGAATCTTCTCGTATAAGGCACGTACTCCTCCCCTCATTTTTAGTTCCAACTAAAGGCATGTGTGTTTTGTGTTAAACAATAATTTATGAATCATGAATAGTGGTTTTTGACTTATATGTTGAGGGTCTTGATGCATATGATTTAGTATTAGTTTAAACTATGTTTTTACATGATTTTGTTAACAGTTTGCATATGTTGGCACTTGTCGGTTATGCTTTAATAAATGGGTCATGAGTAACCCTAATTATGGTGGTTTATGCATTGGTTTTGGTCTTGGTGAAGGTATGCCCTCAAAATGTTTGATAAAATGCCTAAAACAATGTTTTCACTCTATTGTTGAACTTTCATTGGAATTCTTGCAATTGTTTGGTTTGGTAATGGAACCTTAAATAGATTTGGATGATTTTTCATGGTTTAAATTATTTAAATGATATAAATGCTTTGAATGTTTGGATTGTTCATAAAAGGTTTTGAATGGTTTTAAATAGAATAAATGGTGTACATGGTGTGTAAGGATTTAATGGTAAAGACTTGGTGGCTATGAACTTGGTAATGCTTATGAGGTACATGGGAATTCCCCATGTGGTTTAATATTGTTAATAGAAAGGTACATGGAATTCCTTAAACTTATACGTTGTTGGCTGTGGATAGTACTTACAAGTATAGTCAGTATGACAGTACCACTACTAATGGCCTTGGTTAATAAATGGTTAATGGATTGGTTGGTTGCTTGGTAATGGTTTTAATTAGGCAATAATAGCGGGGTGTGTAGCAATGTCGTGGAAGTTTAAGGTCCCAAGAGGACAAAAACAGTAAACTCATTTTTGCCGATGCAAAATTTGGTCTTGGTTACCGTGTGCATAATGTTACACTTTATATTTGGGGATGTACTAGTCATCCCAGGTTTTCTTCCCTGGTAGAGGGACTATACGCACTGATGCCCTTTCAGAAGGGGGAGATGAACCCATATAGCCCATGGGTGGTTTAGGACGGCGAAGCTACACAACCTAGGGAAAGGTTTTAAAGGAATGAAAAATTAGGATCCCTTTTCCGACATAGTTATTTATATGTATGGTTGTATGCATTATGGATGGTTTTACCTGGTTTTATAAATGGCATTATTCTATTCTTGTCTGACTGTATAACTGGAGCTAATGCTCACTCGTAAGACATGAATACTAAAAGAAGGGATATTGTTCCTAAAATATCGTATAGCCTCCTATCCATAGGTGTGGCACGCTACACACCCATGTATAAGACTCTACTAGATGCGGCTTTCAGACTTCTTAGGACATTGTTGAACCTTATGATCTGACACCAAGTTTGCAATGCCCTGAGTCTGTACCCCGAACACTACACGATGCTCATAATCCCAAAGGACCACGAGCTAACCCATAATTGGTACCTGCTACAATAGCTAAGTAATAATACACTATGATGAGGAATAATGGACTGAAATGCCATAAGGTTCAAATAATTGAAATAAAATTGAGAAACCTATCTCAATACCAAAACTGAACAACTATATGAACATTTAGTCTGAAAAGCCTCTAACTGAACTGTCCGAACGGTGGAGTTGATTGGACAATACCTCAACTAACTCTATCTACTGAAATACTGAATGGAATGAGAAAATAAAATAAAATAATATCCTTGAATAATGAGGGCTCACTGCTAGTCTACTGCTGCTAGCTGAATCTGAATCTATTTATGCATAATCGGGAACCTAAGCATCCAAACCTGTGGTATAAAGTACCATAGCATAAGGGAAATATATATGTCAGTATGTGTGAATGTACTGGTATGCAATGTGAGGTAGGCTGAATGCAAGGGTTCATATGCATGAACTATAACTAACTGAATAACATGAACATGGCTAAGTGAGAAATACATGCATGAATACAGGAGCTATAACTGAAGTCAAAATAATAATATTGAATACTGAGTTTATTGGTAACATAGATTATTGATAACTGATGTACTGATAACTGATATACAGTTATTGAGTGACTATTTCTGATAGTCTTTAAATCTGTAGAACTATCTAAGTTCTTTACTAAGGATTGAGACTGATACTGTGGGAGGTAATCATCTAACATACATATCTCTTTTTAATTAATTTTAGGTCCAACCTATAACCCCAGTTGGAAGGGTGTCAATACCATGCCATGGGTAAGGATAAGATGTGAGTTAACACTCTCTAATAGGAAGCTCTTCCTTCAACACTCACTGATAGGAAAAACTCAAACGAGATATATCAACCCTAATAATATCTGACAGGAAAATATATCTCAACCTATGCTGGATATGTTGTTCAGGAGCACAAGGATTACTTCTAAGGATCACACCCTTTACTGACAAGTGAGCCCCCATCCTTGGGTTCACTCAGAGCTGAATCCTAATCCCAACTAAATAGACACTAAACTGATTTCCTAGTTCATACTAGGCTTAACTGAACTATTACTGATCATACTTGTTTAGCTGAACTGAACTGATAACTGATTGAATTATGGAAATTGACTAAGCCTACTGAGTTCTGAACGGAATACTATTGAGTTTTTCCTGAGTTATATAATCCATTGATTCTACTAATTATGACATGACTGAGATTATTCTATAACTTACACTGGCTCTAGGTAAGCAGCTAAATTGTCGGGTATTAAATACCCCCAGGACTTGAAAGCATGAATAATAAGACCTGATAATTCTTGGAAATATAACATAGTAAATTGTACACAATGCAATCAATGAGGCATTTCATTAAGCACTTGAAGGTCATGAAATTCTACATGGGCAGAGATATATACTATCATGTTATGGAACAATTTCCAATTTACATAGGTAATCCAACAAACACTTTCAAGGCAAAGCGTTATCATGTGAGTAATTTTGAACATGTAGTGTTTGCATGAATTTATCATAAGACAACCCATGGACCACAAAGCATAATTGATTCACTTAGGCATTTTGACAAACACATGGGAGTCATAGCTTTATGCGTAGTCATGAACATTAATCTAATACACCATGGGTGCACAAATCAATTCAAATTGATGGAATTAAACCCACACACTAACATAAATTTATGAAATTATTAAAGATCTCAACTTAAAAATCATACAACATTATCACCATCGGTACAATCTAACCCCTAACATAGAAATCATAATTCACATTTTTAAAAAGGGTTTCTTGAACTCCAAGGGTGCAAGGGACCCTTGGATGAACACTTCACATACCTTATTGTTTGAATTTGGAAAGATTGATGGTGAAATCTCTTGAATTTGATTCTTTGATTGATAGCCCTAGGGTTTTGTTCATGATGAATAATGATTGTATTAGGCCTCTAAAGAGGCTAAATTTTGTGGTATGGGGGTTGAAGGATGGGGGAAAAAGACTTGAATACCCTTAAGGATGTGACCTTTTAATGACTAAAACTCATCCTATCAATGCGCTGACTGACGCGGTGCGTCAATCTAATGCGTCCTGCCAAGTTAGCATCTACTGACTAGAATTTGAAGGTGGTAGCTGGGGAAAATATTTACCAATCTGGTAGTTGACGCAACGAGCCAAGATCACATTGGTTCACTAGTTTGTGATTCCAAAGGAGCTTCAAACAACGTCCAAAAAATCTAAAAGTTGATTGGGTTCACCTATTCACCTTCCTGATCATTGATAAACTCAAATATAGACATTTAAAGGATATTTAGGTCACGAAGTAAGAGAGCCAACTTCCGAATGCTAAAAATATAACTAAGTCTTAATACTTAGCTAAATATTCTAAGTTTGGACCCCTTTACAAGCTTAAAGGACTGAAATAAGATAGAAATTTTATGGGCTATTACAAATGGTTATATTTCATCTCTCTCTCTTTATTTCTCTCTCTCTATATATATACACATTGGCTTATTATAATTGATTTTAGTTTATGGGTTTCGGCATTGGCTTTGTCGGTCGTTGGGTTGCTGGACCTAGTTGGGTTGGCTTCGGATATAGACTTATCCTAGAGTCACCACATGGTTGTATAAACTATATTGTTATATGTTCAGACTTCAGCCGACTTAAAGTATGCGTTTGGTGGTTAGGTTAGGTAATAGGGGCAGTTCTCAGTCCTGGTTGGGCTTAGGATTGCCCATTACGACAAGGCCCTGGTTTGATTCTGGTAAGATACAAATCTATTTTATTAGCTTGTATAAGTCCATTATAGGGTTAGGGACCTGATATGAGACCCGGTCTCAAAGTAAGAACGCAAAGAGAAACGTTTGATTACAACCTCTTGTACTCCAAATTTTAACCTCTTAACCCATTCCCTTGTAAAAGATCTATCCCAAGCCTTACTATGATAACTTTATTATATCCTAAAACATAACTAACTCTAGCTGACATAAATATGGCTTACTTTAGTCCCATCCTATCTACTACTCTAACTTATATAAACAATGTCTAACTTTAGCCCACTCTATCAACTAACTCTAGTTGATACAATACTTACTAATGAAAAATCTAGGACAATCAACACCTACAAAATTCTTTTCATAATGAGGAGTAGGTTTACAATGAAGAGAATAAAGCAAAAATAGAAATACGAGGAATTAAATAAATCTTCAGTCATCACAAATAGGTCCCTTGGTGAATGAATCATTGCTTTTAGAAAAGGTTGTGACTTTTTTATATTTCAGGATTTGTAAAATCTAGGTTCTTATCCCATAAATTATATATATTTATATATATATGTGTGTGTGTGTGTGGAGCACTTGGGAGGGAAAACCTTGATTTTGTTATTAGTTGTGAAGAAAGGACCACAATACTGTAAGTTGTCACTCTTTGCAGCACCTTTACAAGTATGGAAACTATCAGAGTAGAGTCATACAAATTGGCCTAGTTGGCTTACTTGATCCCTTCATCTAGCCCATACAAAATATCATGACCAAATTCACGAGTCATGATGCCACCGAATTTATCACGCCAGTAGGTAAGCCAAACTGTAGCCGAAGCTATAAGAAATTGGGTTATTTTGTGAAAAAATTCCTAAAAGCCCAAAAATCAATGGTGAAATACTTATAGTAATAATATTAATACAATGAAAATAGTCTAAAAGATATATGAAATATCAACAACCATCCTATGACTAAGTAGTGTCAATATAAGAGCTCCGACAAATGGAACATAAGAATTGAAATAGTCAAATACAATTTGTCTCAGAAAATGAAAGACTAGACATAGATAATAGAATGAAAAAGGGGAACTCTAACTCTTAGAGATCACCCTATCTCTAAAATCAACTCAACATGAAGGTCATGTCCATGGTGGCTACTAGTACTCAAATCTACACCAAAAAGGTATATAAGTGTAGTATGCATACAAAAACCATGGTCACTCAATATGAATCATTGGTCGATTGAGATGAATCATGAAATAAATATGATAAAATGCAAGATAAATAAGCTAAGTTGAGGAAAACGGGAAACTTGGAAATAATCCCCAAAACTACTTTGAATAAATAAATAAATAAATTTGAAATAGAAACATAAAGATTACACAATTATAACTAGTAAATTGTCCCCCATAAGTCAATAAGTGCAAAAAAAGTAAATAACCTATCTTGGTCCCCTATAAGCATGGAGGGTGAATGATGTCGCCAAAATTTTATATCTAAGAAATAAAATGCAGTCACTGATGGGCTCGAACCCACAAGTAATAGGCGAATATCCCTCACGAACTTGCTAATGTAGCCAAAAAAAATATTGAAAGGTAAATGGGAGGATTTGTGGGAACAATGTCAATAATAAAAACTCTTGACTACTTTGGTTGAAATCAATATAAGATGAATATTAGGACTATGTTTCCCCTGACTTCCTAAATCCGTTTACTTATCATTCTCCACTGAACTATCCCTCTACCTTCTATGTAAAATTTGATAAGATATATATCACCAACCATTTTGTGAACGCCTTTGATAAGTGTCAATAATTACCTTTTGAGTCTTAGAGTATCGCTTTACTAACCCTTATCCTTGATACCATATTAAGTATTACCTTTTGAGTTTCAAGTTTATTAGATGAGGGTTTGTAGCCTTAAATTACTATTATGATGTTCATTTCCTAATCTCTACCTCTCTTTTGATGTAAGTATTAAATACATATAGGTTTTCAACTTCTACAGTCCTTATGAAAGCAATCAAACCGAAGAAGATCACAATACATACTACAATATTCATTAAGAAGGACTTTGCACTTCTTTTACATTATTATTCCATCAGGATTCCACAACCTAAGTTAGGTGGTTTAACTACTCATGATTTTAATAACATCCATTGAATTAATAAAAGAAAGCTTAAAAATAATCTTACAGTGATTAAAGAATGAAAATAAAAATTCTTAAATTAATATTCAGTCATAAAACTAAGAACAAAGGATTCAAAGATCAAAACTCGAATTTTAGAATCAATATAGGGTTGTGAATATAAAGAGTCTATAAACTAATGCAGGAACATCAAAGGGGTATTTATAGTTTCATAAATTAACCTAAATAGCCTAACCAAAATTAAATTGGAAAATAAGATCCGCAAGGGCAACGCCTCAGGCAACAAGTTATTTAGACTAATTATGACTCATTGTCAGTTGAATTTCCTATCTTCTATGCTCTTTGGTGATGACTCGTCATGTCTCCTTATGATTTGTTTACTAGAATCGTCGCCTCTTTAGTGAATTTTCTACTTTAAGATCTTTTGTCATTATGCTTAGAACAATCAGCGCTATGAGTCATAGCCTAACATTATGATTCGTCATCATTCTCATCTCTAGTGGGCTCCAACTTGTAAATTCTCAGTACTTTTCATCATGTTTTCCCAGAACGTTCCCCTATATGACTCGTCTTCAGATCCTAGAAGTCGTAGCCAATATGAACTTTGTTCATCTTCTCAAAATCCATTACTAGTCATCCTACGACTTGGATAACAAGACCTAGCATCACCCAACTACTCGTTATCCAATAAAAGACTTAATTTTCAGGATCTTTTTCTTCCTATTTTTTCTACTTAGTTTCGACGTTATTTTCCTGTAGCACAAACACATAAACAAATCTTATCTAATTAAAAGGACTTAAGTACTTGCATATTTTATAGTTTTAAGCTTGCATAAATTATTGTTTTAAGCATCGAAAGTTTCATGAATCCATGGAATATCAATACCCTCAAATTAGAACATTTACATGTCCTCAGGCAAAACACATATAAAAAAACAACATGTTGCTTAACTAAGAGAAACCTAAGGGACCTATGGAAGTAACTTTATTTTAGCTCAACAACTTTTACCACTCCAATTTTAAAATTTTTCAAAACCAACTGTGTGGATATATACAACACAACAACGTAACACAAAGAAATCAAGTTATGGCATTACATTAGTAATAAACAACCAATCAATCATGTAGTATACACTATCAAAATAGATAAGCAACTAGCAACACAACCATGTACCTTCACAACAATGAAGTCCCACTCTCGCAGTATGATCATGCATTGTCAATGCAAAGATGAAATCAAGACACTAACATTCATAAAAGAAGTTCCAATAAATGTGTATAGAATACCATAGTTTAACCCTTTTTTTCTTTACCTTAATTTTGGGACAGTTGGACTAGAATCACTAAAGGACTATATTAGACTTGTAACAAAGGTTTAGGGGCTGCTATTGTACATTTGGGAACTAGTGACTCACCCTCCTTGACACCACAATTATATTTTAGGGTCCATTTCTCAAATAACTTTTCTTATATTTTTCTCTTATTGCTTATTTAGGTTGGGTATGATTTCTTTATTTTCTTTTTTTCCTTAGCTTTTCTTTTTCACTTTTCTTTATTTTATACTTTTTTCCAATTTATTTTTGCTTTTTCCACACCAAAAAATACTGTCTTTTCTTTTATTCAAACCCTTATTCATACTTTATTTTTACTATGCATACCTATGATAGTCACCTTCAACTTAGGAGATTTGCCTGAGTTGAGGTGCACAATGTATAAGGAGTGAGTAGGGCTAAAATAGGTTCATTGTAATTAAATTAGGAATGTGATAAGGTGGAAACAAGAAAATAGGTCAATGTAGGATCAAATTTAGGGATCAAGGTTTGGATGGTCATTTAGGCTAGGAGTGGACTAAATTCAAAAATGGTCTGGGATCACAAACTAACTATCCTACAACCTAGGCAATATTAATCAGACATATTCTGGATTAAATACACAAAGGGACTAGGTAAGCATCTCTCACATATATGGTATAGGGTCATATTACAAACTACTACCTATTCAGCTTATGCAATGCCACACTATATTAATTTTTGTCCCTATTCCTAATGACATAACACAATTCACAATAGTCACATATATATTAACATTACATAGTTTACAAAATCTTTTTAGAGGGGTATTATTTTTCAAACTAGTTAAAAACAATAGAATACTTTCTGACATAACAAAACAAACTAATCTAAAAGGCTGGAAATTTGAACAACTGGGTCCCCAAACTATAAGGACTCACCAACTGTTGGGATGTAGATAGAAATCACTGTCAATCATGCTGCTGGAACTGATCACCTGAACCTACATTACGAGAAAATGTAGCACATAGACATATATGTGGATAGTACTTTTGAAATGTACTGAGCATGTGAGGGTGAATGCATAAGTAGAAATAATATCTCAACATTATCAAAATCCATAAAATATGCATGCTAAATTTAGATAACACACATAAGTTGGAATATTTGAAAACTAAAAAAAAATCATAACCATGGATAGCAAAACATACTGCATAAATCTAGTTAGTCATAACATTTAGTTTTGGAAGTTGTACTTTTACTCTTTCTGCTAGTGAAATACATAGGACTGAAGTCAAGTCCATTTTTGAATCATCTAAGCTAAGTGTAAAGGGACTCACCTTTGTATCTGTAAACTAAAAACTGGAATCTCATAGCTAATAACTTATGCAAAACAATATCTGATTAAATCATGAACCTTTACAATTAGTTTCTAAAAGCTTTTTTGTTGCTCTTTTTCTATTAAAATGACTTTGTTTTGTAATGAATTCTTTACAAAAATTGTTGTGTAATTCTTTGCTATTAGGGAGGTTCTTCTAACTAACATATACTATGAGAGCTATCATAGTGTCTAACATCTAGTTACCTTACAGGAAAATCTCAAATTGGGGAGAGATGTCATACTCTTGCCAAAGAGTATAACCTAATCTAAGTGATCACATCTATAATTGTCATCCATATAGAAATGGGAATAATTTGAATAATTTATACCTATATTGGCTCATTGTTCTGGGGAATTTAAACATACCCAACTCGATTTTAAGTACTACTCCCTTTAAATCTATATGCTCATTCTGTAGGAAATCCTCTTTAAAACTAGCATAAGGGTTTACAATGAAAACCAGTTATGCATCTATTTACTTTAAACTGTAATAAAAATTGTGATCTTAATTATAATCAAAGCTGTAAAGTGGATTCCATATTCAACAGATGATCAAAAGATCAAATCTTTATGTAAACTAAACAAGGAATGCTTAAAGAAATCATCTTCTTGAAAGATCAATACTCATACTTAGGGCTTAAAATCCCTGATCGAACTCATGTCATATTATAATAAAGTCATGCTTAATAACCAATATCTTGAAATTCTTGCGTAATTCTAGTCAGGATCGTGGAATTTAATTTTCAATGTATATAAAATCATCTCACACGCATAAACTTTTAAAAGTAGAGAGGCAATTCAACATTTAACAACTTGAAACATCAATATCTTCAAATAATGGTAATTGGGTATGAACCCGAAACTGTAAATCATATAAATTCATATAAATTCAAATTTGAAAACTAGTTTTTGGGCACAAGGATGAAAAAGGATCCTTGTTCATAATCCCGCATACCTTGCTTGATGAATTTAATGTAAAAGCTTGAACTTTTGAATCTTTAATGGTGTTCTTCAAGCTTCTCTTTGAAGTTCTTGAACTCAGAACTTTGGATTATAAGCTTTCTTGTAGTTGGAGTTATGGAATTGTTCTTTATTCTTGGAGCTAGGGTATTGTTCTTGGAGGAGAAAAAAATGAATAATGAAGCACCTATGCTATTTGGGGATAAAATTGTGTGTTTTGGGTGGATTTGGGTGAGTGTAAATGACTCAAATGACCCCCATAACCCATTATTTAACACCCAAAAACTGGACACATATGCGATCAGCGACAAGTCATACTACTCAATATGACACAATTAGCAATGCATCACGTCATCTATATCGACGTGGCCACCGACATGGTGCGGCGATATCGCATTGAGGTTTTATTTTGACCAAGCAAACATTCCCCAATCCTTTCTGAAAATTCTAAAACTCACCCCTGAGGTAATATGGACTACCATGATCATGAAACAACTTAGAAATTGACATTCCAAGGTCGGAAAGGTTGAGAATAAATTTGTCAAAGTTTAGATGCCAAAACTGAGACTAAGTCTTCAACACTTGGCTAAAATTTTAGGTCCTAAGTCTCTAATGTGCCTCTTTTGAGTTGAATTAAACTTGAAAAAATTCGTGGTATTACAATATCTCCCCCTTAAGAACATTTATCCTCAAATGAGACTAGTTAAACTGAAGATACTGGAGAACTGAGACTATATACTTGCATGTAAAACTAAAACCAAAATTGTATGGCTGAATCTAAAACATAGAGAGCTACTAAACTAATCTGTGAGTGCATGAATTGACATAAAGATAACCATATGGCTGAAACTGAGACTGGAAAAGATCTGAATTAAGAAAGATTGTTACCTTCGGCTTAATCTGTGTATGTAGAGAAGTGGTGAGGGTACTAGGTTCTTGTGTCTACTTCTGCTTCCCAAGTGGCACCCTCAACAGACTAATTTTTCCATAGAACTTTGACCAAGGGAACTTTTTTGTTCCTTAGTCTACAAATTTGGTGATCAAGAATTTCTACTGGAAGCTCTTCGTATGAGAGGCTATTCTAAATATCAGTTCTTTCTAGAGAGAATATAAAAGTTGAATCATCCATGCACTTCTTCAATAAGAATACACGGAACATTAGGTGAACTAATCACAAGTTTGTGGGTAGCTCAAGTTCATATGCTACCTTCCCAATATGACTCAATATCCTGTAGGGACCTATATACCGGGGACTAGGATTCCACTTTTTTCCAATTCTCTTTATCTCATTCATGGGTGAAATATTTAAATAAACAAGATAATCAAACTCAAGATCTCTCCTTTTTACGTCTGCATAAGATTTCTTACGACTCTGAGCTACTTTCAATCTCTCTCAAATAAACTAAACTTTCTCCATGGATTCAAATACCATATTTGGTCCAATCAAAGCATCCTCACCCATTTTGAACCAACCAATTGGTGAGCTATATCTTCACCCATATAGAGGTTCAAATGGGGCCATTTGAATACTAGAATGGTAACTGTTTTTATAGGAAAATTAAATCAACGAAAAGTGGTCATCCCAACTACCTTTGAAATCAAGAACACATGAACTCAAAATATCCTCTAAGTTCTGGATGGTCCTCTCTGCCTGACCATCTGTCTGCGGGTGAAAAGCTGAAATAAGATGAACTTGGGTACAAAGACCCTTCTGAAAGGATTTCTAAAACTAAAAGAAAAACTGAGTATCCCTATTTGAGATTATGGAAAATGGAACTCCATGCAACTAACAAACTCTCAGATATATAGCTTAGCATAATCCACAATTGTGTAGGACGTATGAATTGGCTAGAAGTAAGTTGTTTTGTTAATCTGTCTACTATAACCCAAATTAAATCATGTTGCCGATGCAAATGGGGTAATCCAGTCACAAAATCTATATTCACCTCTTCCCACATCCAAGTAGTAATACCAAACTCCTACAATATGCCACCAGGTCTTTGGTGCTCTACCTTAACCCATTGACAAGTTGCACACTTGGCTACAAATTCATCTATATCTTTCTTCAGACCAATCCACCAGTAGACTTCCTGCAAGTCATGGTATATCTTGGTGTCTCCTGGATAAATGGAGTAATGCACAACATGAACTTCTGCCATAATTTACTACCTCAAATCATCAACACATGGCACACACAATCTAATCTGGTATCTCAACACACCATCTCCCTCTTGGGAGAAAACGTCTACCTTTTGGTCTTTAACTGACCCCTTTAGTTTGACCAAACAAGAATCCCTGTCCTGCTTCTCTTTTAACTTCAGAAACCAGAGAAGATTCTAAACTACTCTAAACCCAAATATTCCCCTCAGCTGAGTCAACCAACCTCATACCCAATCTAGCTAATCGGTGAACTTCATGGACTAGTTCTCTCTTATCTTTCTCTACATGAGCAATACTGCCCATATACAGTCTACTAAAAGCGTCTGCCAAAATATTTGCCTTACCCAGATAATCTAACACTTCATGTCATAATCTTTCAACAATTCTAACCACCTTCTTTGACAAAGATATAACTCTTTATAAGTAACATACTGCAAGATTTTGTGATCCGTAAACATATCAACATGCACCCCATAAAGATAATGTCTCCAAATTTTTAAAGAAAATACAACAACAGCTAACTAAAGGTCGTGGGTAGGGTAATTGTTTTTGTAAGGCGTAAGTTTTCTAGAGGAATAGGTAATAAACTTGCCTCTCTGCATCAAAACTCAACCTAGACTAACTCTAGAAGTATCACAATACATAACAAACCCACCTGTACCATCAGGTAGTGCTAAAACTGGAACTGAAGTGAGTTGAGTCTTCAAATCCAAAAAACTCTTCTCACAAAAATCTGAGCACTGAAACTTAACTTTTGTTTAGAGTTAATCTATACACAGAGGACTCAATAGATGAGAAAACCTCAATAAAATGCCTATAATAGCCAGCTAAATCTAAGAAACTTCTAATGTTTGATAGAAAGATAGGTCTAGACCAGCTTCTTACTACTTATGTCTTTTGGGGATCAAGTCTAATGCCATCACTAGAAAAAATACCATTGAGGAAAGCTACAGATCTTAGACAAAATTTGCATTTGCTGAA
The DNA here is from genome assembly GCF_002878395.1 of Capsicum annuum. Taxonomy (NCBI): domain Eukaryota; kingdom Viridiplantae; phylum Streptophyta; class Magnoliopsida; order Solanales; family Solanaceae; genus Capsicum; species Capsicum annuum. The sequence continues at coordinate 109,424,265 of NC_061118.1, read as the reverse complement.
ACTGGCAAACAACTGGTGATCTTTAAGAGTTTGGAATACAATTCTATGATGGTCTGCATGGTCATACTCACTATGGAAATAAACAAGGATATAATTAATAAAGACTATGACAAACATGTCTAGATACTGTTTGAATACTCTGTTCATCAAGTCCATGAAGGTTGCTGGGAATTTATTAGCCTGAAAGACATGACTAAAAACTTAAAATGACCCCAACAGGTTCGAAAAGATGTGTCTGTGATATCACATTCCCTTACTTTAAGCTAATAATAGAAGGATCTAAGGTCTATCTTGGAGGAGTAACTTGCATCTTAGATTTGATCCAATAAGTCATCAATCCTAGGAAAAGGATACTTTTTTTTATTGTGACTTTATTTACCTGATGATAGTTAATGCACATTCGCAAAGAACCATCTTTCTTTCACACGAATAGCATAGAAGCACTCCATAGAGAGACAATGGGCCTTATGAAACATTTATCAAAGACATCTTTAAGCTTCTCTTTTAATTCTTTAAACTCGGATGCAGCCATATAATATAGATGAATAGAGATAGGCTGAGTATTAGGAAGAAGGTCAATATCAATTCTATTTTCCTATTAAGAGTTACCTCTAGCAAATCTTCGGGGAAAACTTTAGGAAACTCCTTGACTACACATACTGAATGAACCGTTAGAGCCTCAGACTTAGTGTCTTTGACTCAAACTAGATGTTAGATACATCCCTTTGAGATCAACTTTCTGGCTTTAAGATAGGATATAAAATGACTCTTGGGAGACATTGAATTACCATCTCACTCAAAGATTGGCACATCTGGAAACTAAAACATCACCACTAGGGTGCGAAAATCATAAATGCATAATATGCTTAGAGCCAATCCATACAAAGAATAAGGTCAAAGTTGACCATATCTAATTCTATTAAGTCTGCTAACAATATTTTCTATAGGACAGTGATAGGACACTTTCTATAGATCTATTTGGCAACAACTGACTCACCCATTATGGTAGAAACTAAGAAGGGCTCAGAAAGCTTTTCAGGACCTACTTCAAAGTTTATTACAACTAATAGGGTCACATAAGAGAAACTCAACCCAGGGTCTAACAACACACAAACATCAAGATAAAAGACATAAAGTATACCAGTAACAATATCTGGTGAACTCTCCTACTCTCGATGGGATGGTAGAGCATAAAATCAATTTCAGCGCTGACCGCTATCGATACTGGATGATGCACACTGAGGAAGTACTAGGCAACCTACAGAAGCTGGTACACTAATGGCCTGAGTTTAGGGACGAGCATCCCTATTTTCCTGCTTATCATGCGGATACTCTTTGATTCCATGACCTAACTTACCACAACCATATTAAAATTTCTGTCCCAATAATCACTCACCAAGATGATTTTTACCATACTTAGCACATGGAGGATAATTTGTTTTTTCGCTCACACTATTCTGAGATCTGGAAATAGAAGTCTTACCTCACTTCTCCTACCTATACCTAGGGTAGGAGCACTGGATGAAGATGGCACTAGCATAGATGAAAAATTTTTAAACTACAAATAATTTCCCCCCTCTAAACTTAGTCTGGCCTTAATCAAACTTCCAGGTTCTAGCCTTCTTATTTCCCTCTCTTCTTTTTTAAACTTTTCTACCTAACTCTTCCTTAGATTAATCTCCAGTCTTGCAAGATCCATATCCGCAATAAGCATGGTAGTCCTACACTACTGGACTACTAAATTTGATACTTCAGTAACAAACTTACTCATACTAGCCCTACGGTCAGCCATCGTATTAGGGGCACACTTAGACAATTGATTGAACTTAAGGTAGTACTCCTTCATTGACATTGAACCCAACCTCAAGTTTAGAAACTCCTCTAGCTTAGCTTCTCTCATTTCACATGGAAAGAACCTGTCTAGAAATGCATCCTAAAATACCTTCTAATTCATAAGAGCTACATTCTCACCTCTACCATTTTTCCACATAACCAGCAAATCATATGCTACATCCTTCAGCCTATAGGATACCAACTCTACACTCTCTTCTTCAGTAATATACATAATCTGGGTGATCTTCCTTACCTTATCTAAGTAAAGTTATGGGTCCTCACCTATCTTTGACCAAAAAAACTCAGGAGGATTCATTCTCATGAAGTCACGAATTCTGGCTACTACTAAATCCCTATACTACTGAAGTGGTACTATTGCTAGATGGTTGCCCAGAATATTGGCAGTCACAATTTGGGCCAACGCATGAAAGGCAGCCTAAAATTCAGCATGTGATACATTCACGTTCAGAGAGTCAGCAGGCTGGGATAGCTTGTTATCATTTTTATGTGTATTAAATTGATGAGAAGGCATTTTTAACTGTCATGTAAGGACAAGATTTAAAAGAAGATAGAGACACTGTAAGCACAATAGATTATGAAAGAATAAAATTATTTCTTTAAAACGTCCCTTAGCCTTTAGCTCATAAATGTGGCACACTTCATACCTATGATGTAGACTCTCTGTAACATATCTTGTCTAACTCCCTAGGACTCATATAACCTTAGTCTTTGATACCAAGTTTGTAATACCTCAAAAGGGAGTCCTAGGATGCCACATGGTTTTCTGAACTACAAGTAGTCCGGAGCTAACCGTTAAGGCCTGTTACTTATTCTAATGACTCAAATAAGGTAATATAAGCATACGGTATAAGAAAACCAAAATACTATCTAAACTGAACTAATTGTATCTGTATATAATGTCTAAAAATACCTAACTAGGCAGATCCAAAGAACTAACATTAAAAATCTAAAATGTATCTAATAGTTGGACCAGCCTCTAATACAACTACTAGAAAGTCACTGGGATATAATCCAATTGACTTAAACTATCTGACATAACTGAATAAACTAATTTGGAAAGCTAGAAATCTAAACAATTGGGTCCCCAAACAATGAGGACTCACTAACTGTCAAGATATATATGGAGATGCTCACGATCAATCACGCTACTGAAACTGAGCACCTGAACCTACATTTTGAGACAATGTATCACATAGACATATATATGGATCAGTACATGTGGGGGTGGATGCAAATGTAGAAATAATACCTCAATATTATCAAAATCTATAAAATATGTATGCTAAATGTAGACGAATCACATAAGCTGGAATATTTGAAAACTATAAAAAATCATAACCATGGATAGCAAAACAAATCTAGTGAGTCATAACATTTAGTTCTGAAAGTTGTACTTTTACTCTTTCTGCTAGTGACATATGTAGGATGATATGCTCGCATTTTGTTAGCACATTTAAGACTTTCAACTCGGAATAATTGTTAATTCTTAAGTAACTACTGTTGTTTCTTTTTATATTTCTTATGATTTTATAGGAAAGGCAGAATGCATGGAAATGTATGAATGTTATGTCAAGGAGGATGATTTTTGGTGAAAAGAATGCTTTTTGGCAAAAAGAATTGAGTTATGAAGAATTCACTTGAAAGCACTTCTGATAATATTTGTGATAACTTATCACAAATCTGATAAGTTATCATAGATGTTGTCACCTTGAAGCAGAATACAAGAAATGTCCAGAAGGTTTGAAGACATTTTGTAATAAGTTATCATAAATATCGTCAGATTTGAGATAAGTTAGCACAAATGTCGTTACACATGGACAAAAGGTCTAAAGATATTTTGTGATAAGTTCTCACAAATATATTTATATTTGTGATAAGTTATCACAAATGTCGTCACACGTGGGCAGAAGGTTTGAAAATATTTTATGATAAGTTATCACAAATGTCGTCAGATTTGTAATAAGTTATCACAAATGTCATCACCTAAAACGAAAATTCTAAAATTTTTATTTCAAACTTTTCTTAAGTTATGGGTATAAATAGCAGCTTTTAGGGTTTCATTCATCATTTGAAAAGTTCCATAACATCTTGAACTTATTCCCACGACAAGTTTACCTCTTTTTAGTCTCATAAACTTTAAATTCAATTTTCAATCCTTTGATTTAGTTGTGGGAAATTCTTATTGTTCTTGTAGGAGAATCAAATTTGGATTTCATCTTTTGTAATTTTAATTGATTTAATTTATGAATTCAGTTATTGTTATCTCATTTTATCTAATGTGCAACTAAAACCCACAACTATGGTTGTGGGATCTATGACTATTTTTTCTTTGATTTAGTAGTTGGTTGGGGTTTGAGTGATAGTGGTAACATAGGGATAATTCCTTTGTAATGATTGATTTCTATTGGATTGCAAACAATACATCCCGCCTTAAGTTGGTTTGCTTGAACTGAGAAATAAATTAAAGGTAGCAATTTATCGATGGGTTGGTTTGGAATTTTAGCTTACTAATTTGAATTCAAACTTGTAAATATTTGTTTTGGTTTTCTTTAATTTCTTGTGTTAGGTAGATTTTTATTTTCATTTAATTAATATGGCATCTTGGAATGAACATAAGCTTGGTGGTTAGAAATCTTATCTTGATAATCAATGTCCATATTTTGATGGACCGCACGTTTGGCAAGATTGTAAATATGCTCCCTAGAGAGAGATATGTGCACCATCTCGATCCTACCGGGAGTAAGATTGTTTATTATATGGTGATCAAGATAGACATTAGAGTGATTGCCCAAATGCCACTCCCGCTATTGTGCTAGCCTAAATGCTAGTTCTTCTTATGATTTTGATAGGTCTTATGGTTAAGAATAAGAAGAACAAATCACTAAAATGAGTCGCTTTGAAGCTATGCTTCAATAAATATTAGATATCCAGGAAGAAACACTTTAGGAAATAAGGGAATACAATGAGGAAAGGAAAAGGATAGGGAAGATGAAAATCAAGGTGAATTATTCAAACCGCTCTTCTTCATTATACTTAGATGATATCTTGTCTATAGAATCATTTAAAATAATAGAAGAGTGTGAAGATAAGGAGCAAGAATCCGATGTTGATAATGAGATTGATGTTGAGAAACCCTGGATGATTTCCCAACAAACTAAACAATTTATGAATGAAGATGCCAAAGAAGAGGAAATGGTACTACATTCAAAAGAAGAAATCAAGCACAATTTTTCTGAAGAATCTAGTCCATTTTAGGGTAAAAATACTAATTGGGATGCAACTCTAAAATTGAGAGTTAGTCCTCATTCGAACCACTTTTTAATAGTATGCTTGGTGGATGTGATATAAGTTGAATCACACAAGCAAATGATGAATTTTGAAAATAAGGAGGAAGATTCTTACATTTTGGAGTTTGTCCTTCCAAAAGGGTATAATACTACCCCAATCTTAAAGGCCAAGAAGCTTAAATATCGATGTCCATTTAGTGGTTGTTTAAGATTCTCACCATTGCGAAATGAGCCCACACGCAAGTTTGATGCAAAATTGGGCAAGTGGTTTAAGTCTTCGAAGTGGCGTGATAGAACATTCCTCATCAAGCCCTCACATTTCCCCATCATACCCTTAATATGTATTGATTAAAAGTTTGGCCGACATTTCAAAATCCTCTAAGTGGAGATATAAATAATTATCAACAAGGTATCCTGATGAAGTCTGAGCAGTCAAGATAACTGAGTCGCGCTTGGGAGGCAACCCAAGGTATGTTATTGTTTGTTTTCATCTTAAGTGATTGACATCAGATCTTCGTATCCATGGTGACACAGGTAGGTTTCTAAATCTCTTGTTTTTGTGTGACGCATTGGATTCCTTTCATGATTTTAAGTTAAGAGTGGGGCTACTTGTTGGTAATGATGTCCTCTTGGGGTTTTTGTTGTCATGCCTCTTTTCCCTGGAGTCTTGTTCCTTGTAGAGCCGGAAAGTTTAGGCATATTGTGTTTTGTTTAGTGATGTGTTGTGGTTAACTAGGGGAAAAATAAGTATCTGGGGAAGTTTACATATTTTGTTGAAATCTCTTGGAATGACTAATACCTCTCCAACTCTATCTGGTAACTTTCTGATATGCATTCATATGTGATTACTATGAATTTTTGATGGCATTAGTACTAGGGACATGATAATCACTGGTAAGAATTACATGAACCAAATAGGTAGTAGGTTGTGATGCACCTTCATTCCATATGTGTGTGAGATACTACCTAGTTTTCTTTTCATATTAAATTTAGAACTTGCCCGGTTGGTCTTGCCTTGGTTGTAGGATAGTGGTTAGGAAAGGATTTTAGGATATTTTTTATATTTGTTGAATTTTAGTCTAAATGACCTTCCATGTGTGAATGATATCCCTTGATCCCAATTTTTAAGCCGAAATGCCTTTTTCCTTTGGTTATACCTACCACCTTCTCACTTGTATCACAATAAACCTATTTTGGCCCTAGTCCTCCTTGGACATTATGCACTTTCACTTAGGCAAATAGCCTAAGTTGAGGGTGGCTATCATAGGGGTGCACAATGAAAAATGAGTATGCAAAAAGGTAAAATAAAGAAAAAGAACTAAAAGTTGGGTCTGGTAGAAAAAGGGAAAGAAAAGAATGATAATAAAAAAAGAAATAAATGACTAAAAGACCGCACCCATCTTGAGTATGTTTTGATAAAGTAAGGGAGAACTAAGGTAAGGGTTAATAAGTGAGACCCCAACATTAGTGTAGTGCCAAGGATGCTTAGTCACTCTAAATATCCTTATGTATCATACCAGCCCCAAGCCTACATTACAAAACCGAAGAAAAGACCAATAGTGATCCTTACTTAGCTGTCGAAAAGCTTAGGCAATGAAAATAAGGTCAAGCATATGGTAATTTACATACATTGACTAGAACTTCATTCTAAGATAGAGTGTCTTTTGACTATCCCTGCATTGACATGGATGAATTCATATAGGAGTGAGGAGGGACTTCTTTTTTGTAAGGGTACATCGGTCGTATTGCTAACTACTTACTTGTTTGGGTAGTTAAATTGTATATAGGCATGGTTACTTTTGCTAATTTGATGTCATATCTTTATTCCTTTGTGTCACCTTGTCGGATATTCATTTATATTCACAGTCAGATTTATAAGCAATTGAACTTGGAGAGTGTTGTGTTTTGAGCTAAACTCGATAATCAACTGTCATAGGTATCTTATGTCTCTTTTGGTTAAGCATCATAATATTGTGTTATATAGTTTCTTGAGGACAAGCAATTGTTTTAAGTTAAGGGTGTTGATGTGATCGCTTTTTATTAGCACATTTAAGACTTTTAACTTAGAATAATTGTAAGTTCTTAAGAAACTACTGTTAATTTTTTGTTAAATTTCTTATGATTTTGTAGGAAAGTCAGAATGCATGGAAATAAATGAAAGTTATGTCAAGGAGGATGATTTTTTGTGAAAAGAATGATTTTTGGTGAAAAGAATTGAGTTATGAAAAATTCACCTAGAAGCACTTCTGACGACGTTTGTGATAACTTATAAGAAATTTGATAAGTTATCATACATGTCGGTACCCTGAAGCAGAATACAAGAAATGGGCAAAAGGTCTGAAGATATTTTGTGATAACTTATCACAAATGTCATCAAATATGTGATAAGTAATCACAAATGTCGTCACACATGGACTGACGGTCAGAAGTCATTTTGTGATACATTATCACAAAGATCGTTAGATTTGTGATAAGTTTTCAAAAATGTCATCACACATGGGCAGAAGGTCTGAATACATTTTGTGATAAGTTATCACAAATGTCGTCAATTTTTTATAAGTTATAACAAATGTCGTCACCTCAAATGAAAATTCTAAAATTTTTATTTCGAACTTTTCTTAAGTTATGGGTATAAATAGCCATTTTTAGGGTTTCATTCATCATTTGAAAAGTTCCGTAGCATCTTAAACTTATTCCCAAGAAAAGTTTTCCTCTTTTTTGTCTCTTAAACATTCAATTCAATTTCCAATCCTTTAATTTAGTTGTGGGAAATTCTTATGGAACTTGGAGGAGAATCAACTTTGGATTTCATCATTTATAAGTTTAATTGCTTTAATTTTTGAATTCAACCATTTTTATCTCATTCTATCTTATGAGCAACTAAATCCCACAACTAGGGTTGTGGGATCTATGACTATTTTTTCATGGATTTAGTAGTTGGTTTGGGTTTGAGTGATTGTGGAAACATATTGGTAATTCCCTTGTAATGATTAATTTCTATTGGACTGTAAACAATAGATCCCACCTTAGGTTGGTTTGCTCGAACTGAGAAATAAACTAAAGGTAGCAAATTATTAATGGGGATTTTGGAAATTTAAGCTTTCATCTAATGATTAATGTCGTAACACTATTAATTTACCTGAGATAACATACGGTTATTAAATATAGATTCCCTAAATTTGAGAGAATTAGATAATTAAAACTATTTAAATAGGTCGAGAGGCCTTTAGACATATCTTCGGCAAGGATAATCTACTGTTCCCACCTACCACGAGAATCTTAAACAGTTATAATTCAATGGAGATTAATAATCATAGTCATCATTACCCTAGTTTCTCTTTATCACTGATTTGAGCAATTGAAATCTTATTTTTGAGTTTTGAAGCAAGTTAAGCTGTTATCTTTTGTTAGACTCATAAAAACCCTCATCTTATTTTTATATTTTCATACATTTTTTTGAATTGAACTTGTAGCAATAGTTTCAAAATTAGCTTAATCGCCAGTTACATTATTCTCTGTGGAGTCAACCCTGACACCAAAGTTTGGTAAGTATATTGATGACTACTGTGTTACACTAGTTTGAGGTATAAGTTGAGCGCTATCATAAATGGCCCTGTTGTCGGGGAACAATTCGGCATATTAAGTTTGTTTGGAATTTTAGCTTACTGGTTTGAATTCAAACTTGTAAATATTTGTTTTGGTTTTCTTTTATTTCTTGTGTTAAGTAGATTTTTATTTTTGTTTACTTACTATGGAATCTTGGAAAGAACATGAGCTTGGTGGTTGGAAATCATATCTTGATAATCCATGTCCATATTGTGATGGACCTCACTTTTTGCAAGATTATAAATATGCTCCCCGGAGAGAGATGTGTGCAACATCTCCATCCTACCGGGAGTATAATTGTTCATTATGTAGTGGTCAAGATGGACATTGGAGTTATTGCCCAAATGCCCCCTCCCTTTATTATGCTAACCTAAATTCTAGTTCTTCTTATGATTTTGATAGGTCTGATAGTCAAGAACAGGAAGAACGAAGCACCAGAACGAGTTGCTTTTAAGCTATGCTTCAATAAAAATTGGATAGCCAGGAACAAACACTTCAGGAAATAAGGGCATACAATGAAGAAAGGAAAAGGATAGGGGAGATGGATATCGAGGTAAATCGTTCAAAGCACTCTTCTACATTATACTTAGATGATATCTTGTCGCTAGAATCATTTAAAATAATGAAAGAGAGTGAATATGACGAGCAAGAATCTCATGTTGATGATGACCTTGATGTTGAGCAACCCTGGATGATTTCCCAAATAATCGAACCATTTATGAATGAAGATGCCAAAGACGAGGAAATGGTACTAGAGTCAAAAGAAAAAATCAAGTACAATTCTTATGAAGAGTAGTCCATTTTAGGGAAAAAATTCTAATAGGCATGCTACTCTAAAATTGATAGTTAGTCCTCATTCGAACAACTTTTCAACATTATGCTTGGTGGATGTGATGAAAGTTGAATCACCTAACCAAATGATGAATTTTGAAAATGAGGAGAAAGATTCTTACATTTTGGAGTTTGTCCTTCCAAAAGGGTATACTACAACCCCAATCTTGAAGGCTAAGAAGCTTAAAGATCGATGTCCATTTAGTGGTTGTTTAAGATTCTCACCGTTTCCAAATGAGCCCACATGCAAGTTTGATGCAAAATTAGGCAACCAATTCAAGTCTTCAAAGTGGCGTGATAGAACATTCCTCATTATGCCCTCATATTTTCCCAACACACCTCGAATATGTATTGATCAAAAGTTCATCCAACATTTTAAATCCTCCAAGTGGAGACATAAATAATTATCAGCAAGGTATCTTGACAAAGTCTGAGTAGTCAAGATAACTGAGTCGCTCCGCGACGTTAACCCAAGAGATTCTTGGGAGACAACCCAAGGTATTTTGTTGCTTGTATTCATCTTATGTGTCTGACATTAGATCTTCACATCCATGGTGCTGCAGTTAGGTTTCTATCTCTACTGCTTTTGTGTGATGCATTGGAGACCTTTTATGATTTTAAGTTAAGGGTGGGGCTACATGTGGGTGATGATGTCCTCTTGGGGTTTTTGTTTTCGTGCCTCTTATGTCGGAATCTTGTTCCTAGTAAAACTAGCATGTTTAGGCGTATTATGTTTGGTTTGGTGATGTGTTGTGGTTAACTAGGAGAAAAATAAATATCAGGGGGAGTTGAAATATTTTGTTGAAATCTCTTGGAATGACAAATACCTCTCCAACTATCTATGTAGTAGCTATGTGATGTGCATCTATATGAGACTACTTTGAATCTTTTTATGGCAATAGTACTTGGGACATGATAATTACTGCTGACAATTGCATGAACCAAATAGGTAGTAGCTTGTGATGCACCTTTGTGCCTTGTGTCTGTGAGATACTACTTAGTTCCTTTTGCGTTTTAAAATTCAGAACTTGCCCAGTTGGTCTTGCCTAGGTTGTAGGATAGTGGTTAGGAAAGAATTATAGGCCATTTTTTGTGTTAGTCCACTTTTAGCCTCAATGACCTTCCATATGTGAATGATATCCCTTGATCCTAATTTTAAGCTAAAATGCCTTTTTCCTTATGTTATACCTATCACCTTCTCACTTGTATCACAATGAACCTATTTTGGACCTGGTCCTCCTTGGACATTGTGCTCTTCGACTTAAATAAATAGCCTAAGTTGAGGGTGTCTATCGTAGGGGTGCATGATGAAAAATGAATATGCAGAAAGGTAAAATAAGAGAAAAGAACTAAAAGTTGGGTGTGGTAAAAAAAGAGCAAAAAAAGCAACCATGATAAAAAGAAAAAATAAATGACTAAAAGACCACACCTATGTTGAGTATGTTTTGATAAAGAAAGGGAAAAATGAGGTAAGGGTTAATAAGTGAGACCCCAACAGTAGGGTAGTGCCAAGGAGGCTTAGTCACTCTAAATATCCTTAAGTATTATACCAGCCCTAAGCCTACTTTACAAAGCCAAATAAAAGACCTATAGTGATCCGAACTTAACTGTCCGAAAGCTTAGGCAATGATAATAAGGGCAAGCATATGGCATTTTAATTACATTGAAAGGAACTTTATTTTGAGAGTGAGTGTCTCTTGATCATCCCCGCATTGACATGGTTGAGTTCATATATGAGTGAGGAGGGACTTCTTTGTTGTAAGGGCACATCGGTTGCATTGCTAACTGCTTACTTGTTTGGGTAGTGTAAATTGTATATATGCATGGTTATTGTTGCTAATTTGATGCCATATCTTGATTCCGTTATGTCACCTTGATGGATTTTCTTTTATACACAGTCGGATTTATAAGTAATTAAACTTAGAGAGTGTCATATGTTTTGAGATAAACTTGATAATCAACTGTCATAGGTATCTTATGTTTCTTTTGGTTAGACATCGTAGTGTTGTGTTATGTGGTTTCTTGAGGACAAGTAATTGTTTTAAGTTAAGGGTGTTGATTTGCTCGCATTTTGTTAGCACATTTAAGACTTTTAACTCAGAATAATTGTAAGTTCTTAAGTAAATACTGTTGTTTTTTATTATATTTCTTATGATTTTGTAGGAAAGTCAGAATGCATGGAAATATAAGAAAGTTATGTCAAGGAGGACGATTTTTCTTGAAAAGAATGATTTTTGGCGAAAAGAATTGAGTTATGAAGAATTCACCTGGAAGCACTACTGACGACATTTGTGATAACTTATCACAAATCTAATAAGTATCATAGATATCGTCACACTGAAGCAGAATACAAGAAATGGGCAGAAGGTCTGAAGATATTTTGTGATAAGTTATCACAAATGTCGTCAGATTTGTGATAGTTATCATGAATGTCATCACACATGGGGAGAAGAACTGAAGACATTTAGTGATAAGTTATCACAAATGTTGTCAGATTTATGATAGGTTATCACAAATGTCAGCACACATGGACAGAAAGTCTAAAGACATTTTGTGATAAGTTATCACAAATGTCGTCAAATTTGTGATAATTTATGACAAATGTCGTCACCTAAAAAGAAAATTCTGAAATTTTAATTTTGAACTTTTCTTAAGTTATGAGTATAAATAGCAGCTTTTAGGGTTTCATTCATCATTCGAAAAGTTCCCTAACATCTTGAACTTATTCTCAAGACAAGTTTACCTCTTTTTAGTCTCTTAAACTTTACATTCAATTTTCAATCCTTTGATTTTGTTGTGCGAAATTCTTATTGTCCTTGGAGGAGAATCAACATTGGATTTCATATTTTATAAGTTTAACTGCTTTAATTTATGAATTCAATCATTGTTATCTTATTCTATCTTATGAGCAACTAAAACCCACAACTAGGGTTGTAGGATCTATGACTATTTTTCCATTAATTTTGATGTTGGTTAGGGTTTAAGTGATTGTGGGAACATATTGATAATTTCTTTGTAATGATTGATTTCTATTGGATTGCAAACAATAGATCCCACCTTAGGTTGGTTTGCTCAAACTGAGAAATAAACTAAAGGTAGCAAATTATCAATGGGGATTTGGGAAGGTTAAGCTTTCATCAAATAATTAATGTCATAACAGGATTAATCTACTTGAGATAACATCCGGTTATTGAATATGGATTCCCTAAGTTTGAGAGAATTAGGTAATTAAAAATGTTTGAATAGGTCGAGAGACATTTAGACATATCTTCGGCAAGGATAATCTAATTTTACCACCTAACACGAGAATCTTGAACAGTTATAATTCAATGGAAATTAATAGTTATAGTGATCACGACCCTAGTTTCTCTCTATCATTGATTTGAGCAATTGAAATCTTAGTTTTGAGTTCTGAAGCAAGTTAAGCTGTTAACTTTTGTTTGAGTCATAAAAACCCTCATCTTATTTTTATATTTTCATACCATTTGTTTGAGTTGAATTTGTATCTATTGTTTAAAAATTAGCTTAATTGCCACTCACATTATTCCCTATAGATTCGACCCTAACTGCAAAGATGGGTAAATATATTGATGAAGACTGTGTTACACTAGTTTGAGGTATAAGTTGAGCGCTATCAAAAATGGCCCTGTTGTCAGGGAACAATTTGGCATATTAAGTTTATTTAGAATTTTAGCTCATTGGTTTGAATTCAAACTTGTAATTATTTTTTTTAGTTTTCTTTTATTTCTTGTGTTAGGTAGATTTTTAATTTCGTTTCCTTACTATGGCATCTTGGAATGAGCATAAGCTTGGGGGTTGGAAATCTTATCTTGATAATCTATGTCCATATTGTGATGGACCTCACTTTTGGAAAGATTGTAAATATGCTCCCCGGAGAGAGATGTGTGCACCATCTCCATTATACCAGGAGTATGATTGTTCATTATGTGGTGGTCAAGGTGTACATTGGAGTGATTTCTCAAATACCCCCTCCCCCTATTGTGCTAACCCAAATGCTAGTTTATCTTATGATTTTGATCGATCTTATGGTCAGGAATAGGAAAAACGAAGCCCCAGAACAAGTCTTTTTGAAGCTATGATTCAACAAATATTTGATACCCAAGAAGAAACACTTCAGTAAATAAGGGCATACAATGAGGAAAGCTAACGGATAGAGGAGATGGATATCGAGGTGAAGCATTAAAAGCAGTCTACTACATTTTACTTAGATGATATCATGTTTGTAGAATCATTTTAAGTAATGAAAGAGTGTGAAGACAAGGAGAAAGAATCCATATTGATGATGAGATTGATGTTGAGCAACCCTCGGTGATTACCCAACCAACCTAACCATTTATGAATAAAGATGCCAAAGACAAGGAAATGGTACAAGAGTCAAAAGAAGAAATCAAGAACAATCCTTGTAAATACTATAGTCCATTTCAGGGTATAAATGTTAATAGGGATGCTAATCTAAAATTGAGAGTTAGTCCTCATTCGAACAACTTTTTAACATTATGCTTGGTGGATGTGATGAAAGTCGAATCACCCAAGCAAATGATGAATTTTGAAAATGAGAAGGAAGATTCTTACATTTTGGAATTTGTCCTTCCAAAAGGGTATATTACATCCCCATTCATGTAGGCCAAGAATCTTAAATATCGATGTCCATTTAGTTGTTGTTTAAGATTTTCACCGTTGCCAAATGAGCCCACACACAAGTTTGATGCAAAATTAGGCAAGCAGTTCAAATCTTCGAAGTTACGTGATATAATATTCCTCATCATGCCCTCATATTTGCCCATCACACCGCTAATATGTATTGAATAAAAGTTGGGCCAACATTTCAAATCCTCTAAGTGGAGATATAAATAATTATCAACAAGATATCCTGACGAAGTATGAGAAGTCAAGATAACTGAGTCGGGCTGTGATGTTAAACTAGGCACTGCTTGGGAGGCAACCCAACGTATTTTGTTATTTGTATTCGTCTTATATGATTGACATCAGATCTTTACATCAATGGTTCCACAGGTAGGTTTCTAACTCTCTGGTTTTGGTGTGACGCATTGGAGACCTTGCATGATTTTAAATTAAGGATGGGGCTACTTGTGGGTGATGATGTCCTCTTGGGGTTTTTGTTGTCGTGCCTCTTTTCCACTGAGTCTAGTTCCTAGTAGAGGTGGCATGTTTTGGTGTATTATGTTTTATTTTCTGATGTGTTGTGGTTAACTAGGGGGAAATAAATATCTGGGGCAGTTGACATATTTTGTTGAAATATCATATAATGAAATATATCTCTCTAATTATCCATCTAGGGTAACTGTGTGATATGTAACTATATGTGACTACCGCTAATCTTTTTATGGCATTAGTACTAGGGATATTATAATCACTGCTAACAATTGCATGAACCAAATAGGTAGTAGCTTGTGATTCACCTTTATGCCATGTGTGTGTGAGGTACTACCTTACTCCCAATGCGTGTTAAATTCAGAACTTTCCCTGTTGGTGTTTCCTTGGTTATAGGATAGTGGTCAGGAAAGGATAATAGGTTGTTTTATATATTAGTCCACTCTTAGCCTAAATGACCTTCCATGTGTGAATGATATCCCTTGATCCCAATTTTGAGCTGAAATGCCTTTTTCCTTGTGTTATACCTATTACCTTCTCACTTGTATTACAACGAACCTGTTTTGGCCATGGTCCTCCTTGGACATTGTGCACTTCGACATAGGCAAATAGTGTAAGTTGAGGCTGGCTATCATAGGGGTGTATGATGAAAAATGAGTATGTAGAAAGGTGAAATAAAGAAATGATGATATAAAGATGAAATAAATGACTATAAAGAAGAGCAACAAAAGAAATGATAGAAAAAGAGCAACAAAAGAAATAATGATATAAAGAAGAAATAAATGACTAAAAGACCCCACCTATCTTGATTATGTTTTGATAAAGAAAGGGAGAAATAAGGTAAGGGTTAATAAGTGAGACCCCAACAGTAGGGTAGTGCCAAAGAGTCTTAGTCACTCTAAATATCGTTGCAATCATACCATCCCCAAGCCTACATTACAAAGCCGAAGAAAAGACCTATAGTGATCCTAACTTAACTATTTGATAGCTTAGCCCAAAAAAATAAGGGCAAGTATATGCTATTTTACATAAATTGACTGGAACTTCATTCTGAGAGTGAGTGTCTCTTAACCATACCCGCATTGACATGGATAATTTCATATATGAGTGAGGAGGGACTTCTTTGTTGTAAGGGCACATTGGTCACATTGCTAACTTCTTACTTGTTTGGTAGTGTAAATGGTATATATGCATGGTTAGTATTGCTAATTTGATGTCATATATTGATTCCTTTGTGTCACCCTGTAGGATCTTCATTATATACACAGTCGGATTTATAAGTAATCAAACTTGGAGAGTGTCATGTGTTTTGAGCTAAACTTGATAATCAACTGTCATAGGTATCTTATGTTTCTTTCGGTTAAGCATCATAATATTGTGCTATGTAGTTCCTTGAGGACAAGCAATTATTTTAAGTTGAAGGTGTTGATGTGCTCGCATTTTGTTAGCACATTTAAGACTTTTCACTCTCAATAATTGTAAGTTCTTAAGTAACTACTATTGTTTTTGATTATATTTCTTATGATTTTGTATGAAAGTAAGAATGCACGGAAATATAAGAAAGTTATGTCAAGGAGGATGATTTTTGGTGAAAAGAATGATTTTTTCCAAAAAGAATTGAGTTATGAAGAATTCAACTCGAAGCACTTCTGACGACATTTGTGATAACTTATCACAAATCCGATAAGTTATCACAGATGTTGTCACCCTGAAGTAGAATATAAGAAATGGGCCGAAGGTCTGAAGACTTTTTGTTATAAGTTATCACAAATGTCGTCACATAAAGGAAGAAGGTCTAAAGACTTTTTGTGATAAGTTATCGCAAATGTCGTCACACATGGGTAGAAGGCCTGAAGACATTTTGTTATAAGTTATCAAGAATGTCGTTTGATTTGTGATAAGTTATCACAAATGTCGTCACCTAAAACAAAAATTCAAAAATTTTTATTTTGAACTTTTCTTAAGTTATGGGTATAAATAGAAGCTTTTAGGGTTTCATGTATCATTTGGAAAGTTCTGTAACATCTTGAACTTATTCCCAAGACAAGTTTAGCACTTTTTAGTCTCTTAAACTTTAAATTCAATTTTCAATCCTTTGATTTGGTTGAGGGAAATTCTTATTGTACTTGGAGGATTATCAACTTTCGATTTCATCTTTTGTAAGTTTAATTTCTTTAATTAATGAATTCAATCGTTTTTATCTCATTCTATCTTATGTGAAACTAAAACCCACAACTAGGGTTATGGGATCTATGACAATTTTTTCATTGATTTAGTAGTTGGTTAGGGTTTGAGTGGTTGTGGGAACATATTGATAATTCCTTTGTAATGATTTATTTTTATTAGATTGCAAACAATAGATCCTTCCTTAGGTTGGTTTACTAGAACTGAGAAATAAACTAAAGGCAGAGAATTATCAACAGGAATTTAGGAAGGTTAAGCTTTCATCTAATGATTAATTTCGTAGCAGAATTAATCTGCTTGAGATAAGATCCCGTTACTAAATATAGATTCCCTAAGTTCTAGAGAATTAGGTAATTAAAAATATTTGAATAGGTTGAGAGAAATTTAGACATATCTTCGGCAACCCTTCATTATTTTCCAACCAACCAAACCATTTATGAATGAAAATGCGAAAGACGAGAAAATGGTACTAGAGTCTAAAGAAGAAATCAAGAACAATCCTTGTATAGACTCTAGTCCATTTTGGGGTTAAAATAATAATAGGGATGCTACTCTAAAATTTAGAGCCAGTCCTCATTCTGACCGTTTTTCAACATTATGCTTTGTGGATGATATATAAGTCGAATCACCCAAGGAAATGATAAATTTTGAAAATGAGGAGGAAGATTCTTACATTTTGGAGTTTGTCCTTCCAAAAGGGTATACTACAACCCCAATCTTGAAGGCCAATAAGCTAAGATCAACGTCTATTTACTGGTAGTTTAAGATTCTCACCGTTGCCAAATGAGCCCACACACAAGTTTGATGCAAAATTAGGCAAGCAGTTCAAGTCTTCAAAGTGGCGTGATAGAACATTCCTCATCATGCCCTCATATTTTCCCAACACACCCCGAATATGTATTGATCAAAAGTTCGGCTGACATTTTAAATCCTCCAAGTGAAGACATAAATAATTATCAAAAAGTTATCTTGACGAAGTCTGAGTAGTCAAGATAACTGAGTCACACCGTGACGTTAAACCAGGCATTGTTTGGGAGGCAACCCAAGGTATTTTGTTGTTTGTATTCATCTTATCTGATTGACATCAGATCTTCGCATCTATGGTAATCTAGGTAGGTTTCTAACTCTCTTATTATGGTGTGACGCATTGGAGATCTTGAATGATTTTAAGTTAAGGGTGGGTCAACTTGAGGGTGATGATGTCCTCTTGGGGTTTTTGTAGTCATGCCTCATTTCCTCGGAGTCTTGTTCCTAGTAGAGCCAGCATATTTAGGCGTATTATGTGTTTTTGGTAATGTGTTGTGGTTAACTAGGGTAAAATAAGTATCTGGCGCAGTTGACATATTTTGTTGAAATCTCTTGGAATGGTAAATACCTCTGTAACTGTCTATCTGGTAACTGTATGATGTGCATCTACATGTGAATACTATGAATCTTTTTATTGCATTAGTTCTAGGGACATGATAATCACTGCTAACAATTTCATGAACCGAATAGGTAGTAGTTTGTGATGCACCTTTGTGCCATGTGTGTTGATGTGTGAGCCTATGCTAACAGATTAAAGCTTTTAACTATAAATAATTGCAAAGTCTTGAGCAACTTTTGTCCTTTTCGATTAGTTTACATTGATTTTTTAGTATAAGTAGAGAAGAAGGGGAAACACAAATAAAGAAATAAAAAAGCATGAAATCGGATGAAAATAAAGAACAAAGGGAGGCCAACGACATCCATGACACACCGTCAGCCTGGTGATAGGCCATCAAGAATGCCGTCAACCTTAACCAGAGAATGAGATTTTCTGTAACGTTGTTACGACATGTCATGATAAGGCGTCAGAGTGGTGATAAGGAGTCAGGATCACCGTCAACCTTAGGTAGAAATTCTAAAAATGGAAGAGGAGCTGATGAAATCCATGATGCGCCATCAGACTCCTGATAGGACATCATTGTCATTGTCCACCTTAGGCAGCAGAAGCTAAACTTGTAGAGAAGTTGACGACGTCCGTGATAGGCCGTCACAAGCATCGTCATCTATTTCGAAAAAAATTTAAACTTTAATTCTATTTCCTTATTTAGGATTAACTATTTAAAGCCTTGTTTTAGTTTTAGTTTTTATATATATTATGATTCATGCGATCATTATGGAGGGACAGATCCCACAAGATAGAATATACGACTTTTCTCTCTTTCCCTCTAAACCAATATTTTAGTGTTTTCTTTGTGATTCAATTACAAATTCACTTTTGATTTCCTTCATTATTGTAAGCTAAACTTCTCAATTGCGAATTCAATTTTTGAGCTTATCTCTTGCATCATGAGTGGATGAACACCCTTAACCTGGATTATAGGATGTAGGGTTAGGTCATGATAAGGTGGTAATTGATTACTTAAGATTTAATAGGTGTTAGGATTTCTTGGTAATTTTGAGATTAGAATTTATGTCTGTTGGTTGAAAACAATAGGCGTACCTACTTTGGTTTGCTTGAGAAAGAAATCATAAATAGTAGGAAGTGAGTTATCAAGAGAGACTCGGAAAGGTTTCGTATAATAATCAGCGCTGCAACAAGGTTGATTAACTTGAGGTAAAATCTGGACAGTGCATTGTGATTCCTTAAGTCTGAGAGGATTAGGAAATTAGATGCTTGAATAGATCGAAAGATATTTTAGCATATCATCGATAAAGATAGCTTGTGATCCTAACCACTATGAGAGTCTTGAGTAAATTTTGGCATCTGTAATGTACTGTAAGCCCTAGTGAACATAATTCTGGTTATTTCATAAACTCTTGATTGACAAACACTAAAATTTAAGTGAACAAAAATTATTTTCTAATCTCCAAATCCCCCGTTTTATTTTTTTATATCATTTGTTTGAAATTAACTTTTAGCTTTAGTTTCAAAATCATTTAATCGCCACTCACAGTGTTCCTCGTGGGATTCGACCCCAACCTAGTTGGGTTATAAATTGAAAATGATTTCTTACACCCGTTCAAGAGTGTAGCTTGAGCGTTATCAAAAATGGCACCATTGCCGGGGAACAATTTGGCCTATTGAGTTGGTTTGGAATTTTAGCCAACTAGCTTGAAGTCAAACTTGTAAATATTTGTTTGTAGTTTTCTTTTATTTCTTGTGTTAGGTAGATTTTTATTTTAGTTTACATATTACTATGGCATCGTGGAATGAACATGATCTTGGTGGTTGGAAATCTTATTTTAATAATCTATGTCCATATTGTTATGGACCTCACTTTTGGCAAGATTGTAGATATGCTCTCTGGAGAGAGATGTGTGCACCATCTCTATCCTACCGGGAGTATGATTGTTGTTTATGTGGTGGTCGAGATGGACATTGGAGTGATTGCCCAAATTCCCCTTCCCCCTATTGCGCTAACCCAAATTATAGTTCTTCTTATGAGTTTGATAGGTCTTATGATCAAGAAAATGAAGAACGAAGCACCAGCAAGAGTGCATTGAAGTTATGTTTCAATGAATTTTGGATCTCTAGAAAGAAACATATGATATCGTATGTGATATGCGTCAAGATATGAAGCTGATCATCCATGTGGAGATGGATATAGAGGTCAATTATTCAAAGCATTCTTCTATATTATGTTTAGATGATATCTTGTCTGTGGAATCATTTAACATAATGGAGGAGTGTGAAGATGAGGATCAAGAATCCTATACTGATGATCAACTTGATGATCTTCCATTGGAGATTTCCCAACTAAACGAACCATTCATGAACGAATATGCTAAAGATGAGGAAATGGTACTAGAATTGAAAGAAAAAATCAAGAACAATCCTTGTAAAGACTCTAGTTCATTTCAGGGTAAAGATACTAATAGAGATGCTACTTCGGAATTAAGAGTCAATCCTCATTCGAACCACTTTTAAACATTATGCTGGGTGGATATGTGAAGAAAGTCGCACCACCTAAGCAAATGATGAATTTTGAAAATGATGGGGAAAATTCTTACATTTTGGAGTTTATCTTTCCAAAAAGGTATACTACAACCCCAGTGTTGAACGCCAAGAAGCTTAAAGATCGATATTCATTTAATGGCTTTTTAAGATCCTCATTGTTGCCCAATGAGCCCACATAAAAGTTCGATGCAAAATTAGGCAAGCGGTTCAAGTCTTCGAAGTGGCGTGATAGAACATTCCTTATCATGCCATAACATTTGCCCAATGGACCTAAATGATGTAAAGATCAAAAGATTGGCCGACAATTTAAATCATCAAAGTGGAGGGATAAAGGATGACTGGATGTTGTCGTGCCGTGACATTAAATTAGGCGCTTATTGGGAGGCAACCCAATGTGTTTTGTTATTTGTATTCGTATTATATGATTGACATCAGATCTTCGCACCCATGGTGCCACAGGTATGTTTCTAACTCTTTTGTTTTGGTTTGATGCATTGGAGACATTGAATGATTTTAAGTTGAGCGTGTTGGGGATACTTGTGGGTGTTGATGTCCTCTTGGGGATTTTGTTGTCGTGCCTCTTTTCTCCTAAGTCTTTCCTAGTAGAGCTGGCATGTTTAGATGTATTGCACTTTCTTTGGGATGTGTTGTATTTGACTAGGAGAAATACAAGTAATTAAGGCAGTTAACTTATTTTTGTGATTTTTAAGAACCTCTCCATTGGTCTAATATATTACTTTGAGAATTGAATCCATTTATGACCACGGTGTATCTTTTTGTGGCATTAGTCTGGCAACTAAATAACCTTTGTTAAACAAGTGCATGAACTGGATATGTAGTGATATGCGAGATGCTTGTGTGTGTTGTATGTGTAAGGTATTACTCAATTCCCGTTGTGTGTTGAATCTAGAACTTACCCTGTTTGTCTTGCCATGGTCATAGCATAGGAGTTAGGAAAAGATCATAGGCCATTTTTTATTTTAGCCCACTTTAGCCAAAATGATCTTCTCTATGTGCATAATATCTCTTGATCCCTATTTTGAGCCTAATTAGCCCATTTCTTTCTACAACACCTCTCACCTTCCCGTTTACATCACAATGAACCTATTTTGGTCCTGGTCCTCCTTGGACACTGTGCACCTTGACTTAGGCAAACAACCTAAGTTAAGGGTGGCTATCATAGGGCTGTGTGATACAAAATAAGTATGAAGAGAGGAAGAATAAAAGAAAATAATAAAAACTTTGATACAGTGAAAAAGGAATAAGAAATGAGAAAGTTGTGTAAAAGATGATAAAAATATAATATGATAATTGAGAAGACCGCATCCATCTTAAGCATGTGTGATCAATAAAAGTGATGATAGGCGAAATTACGCGCCTATATCAATATATTTTGCCCATATTTTAGCCTAGTTTCGAGAACTAATTATCTATTTCGTACACTTTTAGTCCTTTTTCCTGTAAATGAGCTAACAAATGTGATTAGGAAAGTTTCAGGTATAAATGATGCAAAATACAGCAATTTATGGCTTACTTGACGCAAAAGAAAGCTCACAAACGAGATGGAAAGGAGCTGGACGCATAAAGGACTAAATCTGCTGCATGGAAAATCTGTCCCGGGCTAAAACAGCATTTCTGAAGACTTTGGGACTTACAGACACAAAGCTGGATTTTTGCCATAATACATTAACCTAGTGCAATTAGGTTATGTGTTTCATCATTCTATTTGGATTATAATTTTGTAACCTTACCCTAGTACAATTGGGTCAAGGATTTCATTAGTATATTAGGATTTGGTTATTTATTTTATTAGTTTAGTAGGAGTAGGATAGGAGTATTATAAATACCCTATCATGTTAGAGATTTTCAAAAGGAAAAAAGGGGGGGGAGACATTCTGACAATTCATTCATCTCCTTACAATTAAGACATCTTCCTACAACCCATTCTCAATTCTTCATTCTTCTACTCTTAAATTCCACAACAAGAGAATCGTTACTTGCTACGGAATCACTAAAACCACACGCCAAACACCTACTATTCACGCCATCCACCATGCAAAACGTGATATCCTTCGCATTCATGGGTAACTAAATCTCTTAGTTGGGGTTATGGAAGCCGAATGAGTTACTATCTATAGCTATGAGTTTGTGAGTTCAAGACAAGTATATTGCTTATATCATTATTCTCTTCATCTTAAATCTACATTCTTTGCGGTTCAAACACAAGAACACGCCATTCTAACATCTAACCTGTTCGAGAGAAAGGTTATTTGTCTAGAAAAGAAGACGCATAGACCAACGCCAGTCTAACATCTGACTTGTTCGAGAGAAAAGTTATTTGTCTGGAAAAGAGATAATGTCAAGGTAGTAGGACACCCTTTCCTATTAAAAAGCTAGTGCCGTACCTGGACTAACTTCTTGGAGAATTCGTACCGTTAGTCACACTTTAAGCTCGAGAGAGTTAAAGTGAAATAGTCCTTGTTTAGGTCGAGAGACGCTTGGATTTACCATCGACTACAATTCTCTATAAGCAATTACATGTCAAGACTCTACACACTCATAGCCAATAGAGACGTATACCTCAGAAGGTGGACATAACCCCAACGCCTCAATTCTCATTGTTTACAACACACGTGACAATCTCTCTTTATTTTGCTATTTTCAGTTCTTACATTCTTGTTTTGGTTACATACTACAATCCCCCCTTTTCTACGAGACTTGCACTAAAAGTCTAGTAATTTCTCTTGCTTGTTGGCCAAGCTATTCTCTGTGGGATCGATACCCAACCCAGGTTGGGTTCTATATTTGCTAACGACCGCTTTACACTCCCACGAGAGCTGTAGATTGAGCGTTATCAAAAAGAAAGGAAGAAAAGAAGGTTGGGAGTTGAAACCCCAAGAGTTTAGTGTAGTGTCAAGGAGGAATAGTAACTCTGAAATATCCATGAATAT
This sequence comes from Capsicum annuum, assembly GCF_002878395.1. Classification (NCBI taxonomy): domain Eukaryota; kingdom Viridiplantae; phylum Streptophyta; class Magnoliopsida; order Solanales; family Solanaceae; genus Capsicum; species Capsicum annuum. The sequence goes on along the minus strand of NC_061118.1, from coordinate 109,400,494 downwards.
CATACCAGCCCCTAGACTATGTTACAAGCTTAAGAAAAGCCCTATAGTGATCCTAACTGACCTGTCTAACGACTTGGGTATTGACTATAAGGGCAAGCCTATGGCATTTGATGAGCAATGTTAGAACTTCGTTCTAAGGGTGAGTTTTGTGTTTATCCCTGTGTTTATGTATGTAAATTCTAACATGAGTGAAAATGGGATTTCTTTGTTGTGAGGGCATACTAGGTATGTTGCTAATCACTGCCTTATTCGGATAGTGTGATTTAGTTATGTGCTGAGTTGTTATTGCTAAAATTCTTGCCATATCTAGATCCTCGAGAGTTCCATAGGTGTTTTCAATAATAGACACAGTTTCACTTAATTTGACTGACCATGGAGATGGTGTATGTATTCTGAACTGATATGAGTAGTTAGTTGCCAACATGTACTTTGTATACTCTTTGATATATTCTGGTTGCTTGAGGACCAGCAATTGTTTAAGTTGAGAGTATTGATGTGTGAGCCTATGCTAACACATTTAAGGCTTTTAACTCTAAATAATTGCGAAGTCTTGAGCAACTTTAGTCGTTTTTGATTAGTTTACTTTGATTTTGTAGTATAAGTAGAGAAGAAGGGGAACCACAAATAAAGAAAGGAAAAAGCATAAAATCGGAAGCAAATAAAAACCAAAGGTAGGCTGACGACATCTATGACACGCTGTCGGCCTGGTGATAGGCTGTCAAGGATACCGTCAACCTTAACTAGATAATGAGATTTACTATAACATTGTGACGGTATGTCGTGATAAGGCGTTAGATTTATGATAATGCATCAGGATCACCGTCAACCTTAGGCAAAAATTCTCAAAAAGGAAGAAGAGCTAACGACATCCATGATGAGCAGTCCGACTCCTGATAGGATGTCATTGTCGCCGTCAACCTTACGCAGCAGAAGATAAACTTCTAGAGAAGCAAACGACATCATGGGAAAAGATAGGGGTCACAAAAGATAGGGTAGAACCCAAATTAAGAAAATAATGAACATCATGGGAAAAAGCTGGAACTTACCAGTAACAATATCTAGGATGACTCAGATTCCTGAAGGGTAGCAAGTTCATAGAGATAATTTTTAACAATTACCGATACATGAAGTAACGACCTTAGGGGAAGCAATCGAACAAGTGGCAATCGGGACCTTATTAGCCACAAAGGCAACTTTAGCTATAGGATAATTTTTCTATAGATGACTTGGCTGACCACAATTAAAACATAAGTTTCTCCCCTCTCTGCAATACCCATGATAAAGCTATCCACTAAAATAATGTAGACGATAAGGTGGGGCTGAATAAGCTCCACTGACATGAGAATAGACACCTATGCATTAGGACCATGCTAGCTTGAAAATGATGATCGCCTAAAGGCTTAGGATAAGGAGCACCATCTATCGAATAACAACTTTACCAATTCTTCTTCTTAGTTCATAACCGTCCATCATTCCCGTTGTTCTGTTAATTTGCACCCTGGTTTGCATATCTAAACTTCTTGCTCTACTTTTCTTCGATCTCTAGTTATTTTTTATCATTTTCCACCTGCTGCATATAAACCACCAGCTTGGATATATCTATATAATTATTCAGCATGGTATCCTTACACTCTTACACCAACTCACAGGACAAACCAGAAGCAAATTTTGTCATTTGGGATCTCATATTAGACACCAACTCTAGAGCATAATGAGATAACTACTGGAACTTATAGGCATACTCCTTAACACTTAGCTTACCCTGCTTCCAGTTCTAAAACTCTTAAGCCTTAACTGATTTCAACTTCTAAGGAAAGAAGTTATAGAAAAGTGCCTGAGAACTCCTCCCACATCGTTGGCTCAGCATATTAACCATCATCTCTTTCTACTCCTTATACAACTGGTAAGACACATTATTCATATGATAAGCAGTAAACCCATACCTTCCAAAATAGTAGCATGCATCACTATAAAAATCTTCTCCATCTCATCAATACCCTAACGATTGTTCTCATACTTAGAGCTTGTAAAAGTTGGGGAATTGAAGATCATAAATTGGCCAACCCTAGTAAAATCAAATAAACTGGAAAGAAGCCCAACATGATCAAATAAATAAGGCTGTGATACCACAATTTAGGCAAGTATATCACATTAGAGATATCTCCCTAAGATGACTGAGCATAAGTATCACTAACTAGAGATACTTGTGGAGCACTAGTAGGGATAGATAGAACCCTACGTGGAGTAGTACAGATAGGAGCAGGGAACCAAGATTGGGTATGCACTACCTAAATAAGGCGAGTTCTCTCTATATTTTTGTAACGCCCCAAAATCTAATTTCAGGGACACCACACGGTGCTCCAAACTACAAATAGTCTTGAGCTAACCCTGGCTACTTTTTACTACATCTAAATCTCAACATAAGGGATGTATGAATATGAAAATATAATTAATGCGGAAATGTTATTTGAAACATACAAATCTCATAAATCATGGTTGAATAATATTGAAAAATCTGAATACCGAATCAAAAGTCTAAAATTGAATCTAGTAGTCCGACAAGCCTGTATTGACTACATCTAGAGAGTCACTGGGACAGGCCCCAACTTACTCAAACTATCTTAAATGAATACTAAAGCGTTTACTAATAACTAAAAATATGAATAACTAATTCCCTGAACTTTGAGAACTTACCAATTGCAGAGATGTAGATGAGATGCTTGAAAGTCACTCATGCCACTGAGAATAAGCACTTGAACCTATATTATGAGACAATGTAGCACATAAATGTATATGTGGATCAGTACTTCAATAATGTACTGAGTATAGTGGGGTGAATGCAATAAGTAAACGATGTCATCACAATTTATAAAATCATGCATGCTAAATGTAAGTGACTCATATAGGCTTGAGAAATCTGAAACCTGAAAATCATAATTTATGACAATAAAGCATATAGTACAGATCTTGTGAGCCATTACATTCAATTCTAAGAAATGTTCTTTTTTGAAAACTACTACATTATCTTGTCAACTGTAAGGGGAATAATTCATGTCAAGACGTCAAGAATCTTAAAATCGTAGTTTCCAAAACACATGTTTTTATCTTAAGGCTTTAAGCCAATAGACTGTTTTAAGAGTGGGGCACATCTTTTGGGAGGTTCTTCTAACAGACATAAACTATGTGAGAATTCATGGAGTCCAATGTCTTAGACCCGTTGGGGAGAACTGTTCTACCTTTCCCAATAGAATTTAACTTCTTATGTTAAGAGATCACAACCTTAGTCATCCATGTAGAAGTGGGAATAGTCTTAATCCTACAGTGGAATGTAGTTCTAGGGTATGAAACCTTGGTAACATACCCATCTCGGTGCTAAATACTACTCCCATTCTTATGCTCAGGATCTTAAGAAATCCACTTCAAAAATATAGCACAAGGATTTACAAGAAAGCCAATAATGCTCTTTTTTTTCTTTAAATCTCAAGTCATATGAACAAAGTAGAATCTTTGTCTTAGTTCAAGACCAAAAAGGTCAAATCTGAGAATAATCTCATCTTAGGGTGCTCATACCATAAACAATCTTGAAATAGTGATCTTAATTAGTGCTTAATGACCCATGCTTCAAACTCATGTAAAATCATTGCAAAACATCATGCTCAATATGCTTGTTGAAAATACTTCAACAATATTAAAATTATAAAATCAAGAATCTAAATATCATGCTTAAACTCAATTTGGGTAAATCGGGAAAATCGCATTATACACATAATTATATGAAAATTGTCATACAATTCAACATTCATTCACTTGAAATCTCATAAGCTTTTAAATAACAATAATGAGTATAAGTACTAACTTAAATTTCATGGGAAATAATATAAAATTCAGTAAAAATGGGAATAAAAATAAGTTTTGGACACAAGGACAAAAGGATTGTCCTTTTTCAAAACCCCACATACCTTAATAGGTGATCTTTGATGAAAAACTTTAATCTTGGTTTTCTATTAATACTTTGGGGATGAATTCTTAGAGCCCTTGTATGGGGAATCTTCAATCTTAAATTTTTTTGGAGAGTTAATGGTGGAATTTGGATTTCTTTGGGAGAAATTTTGTTGAACTACAATTTCGCTTGAGAGAGATTTGATGAAAAGTGGATGTAAAGTGCTTTGAAGGGATTTAATTCATTGTTTAAGATAGATTAGGGGCTGGGAGGATGACCAAAATACCCCATTTAATCATTGAAATGGAACTAGAAAAATAAACTTTTTGCGAATTGGGTGGCCACCGCGATGCGCCACTATCATGGTGGCTCACTAGAAATGGATGAGCGGGAATTGGTATTTCATCGTGTCGTGCCACAATCATGGAGCCCCTTTAGTTTGTCATTTTGTCCACTGGCGCGATGCGCTAATGTCATGAGGTCTCACTTGAAATGGCCAAACGGTATATTGGAACTCTCCGCGATGCACCAAATTCATGGAGTCTCACTAGAAATTGACAATAGTAATTTTATGCTTCTCCATGATGTGCTAAGGGCACAAATCATGTTGTTTTTCAACTGGGACTTAAAATAGCCATAACTCCTTCACCGAGTATTGGATTTAGGCAAATTTGGTATCGATGGAAAGCTTATTCAATTTGCCACGCAATGGGAAGTCTTAAAATGAAGAATTCCATACAAAATAGTATTCATTTTGGAATATATCCCTTAAAATTCTAGGGATAAATTCTAGTTCGAAAAAATTCCAGGATATTACAATATCTCCCTTGGAAACATTCGTCCTCGAATGTTGCTGGTTAGACTAAGAATACTGAGGAAAAGCTAAAGCTGTAGGATAGCATGCACAACCAAAGTAAATTGGAAAACTGAATCTAAATCATTCTAAGCTTTAGAGTAGTTTTGTGAGTTCATGAACTTACATGAGGACAACTATATAGATGAATATATGATCAGAAAAGAATTAAATCAAGGAAGAGTATTACCTTTGGCTAAATTTGAGTTTGCAGAGAGGAGGTGGGGGTACGTGGCTTGCATATCTACTTCTACTTCCCAATGGCGCCCTCAACCGACTGAATGCACCAAAGAACTTTGACCAAGGGAACTTTTTTCTTCCTCCGTCTATGTATCTGATGATCTAAAATCTCAACTAGAATCTCTTAATTTGAAAGGCTGTTCTAAATATCTTAGCTTTCTAAAGGAACTGCAACGGTGTATTCACCGATGAACTTCTTAAGCATAGAGACGTGAAATATAGCATGAATGGCTGACAAGTCTACCGGCAAATCAAGCTCATAGGCTACTTTTCCAGCACGACTTATAATTCTTAAAGGGCAAACATACTAAGGACTAAGCTTTCCTTCTTAACAAATATCTACACCACATTCATGGGTGAAACCTTCAGATATGCTGGATCACCAACCTCAAAATAGAGGTCTCTTCTTCTTACATCATCACAGGATTTCGATGACTCAGGGTTATTTTCAATCTCTGCCTAATCAACTTAACTTTCTCCATAGCTTCATACACTATATCAGGTCCTAGTAAAGGGGCCTCACCCACCACAAACCAACCTTTGGGTGATCTGCATCTCCTCTAATAAAGAGCCTCAAATGGGGCCATCTGAATGCTTGAATGATAACTGTTATTTTATGCAAACTCGATCAATGGAAAATGCTCATCCCAACTACCTTTGAAATCAAGAGCACATGCTTTCAAGATATCCACTCGATTTTGGATGGTCCTCTCTTCTTGACCATCTTTTTGAGGGTGGAAAGCTGAACTAAGATGGAATAGGGTACCAAGACCCTTCTTAAAGGCTCTCTAAAGTTGAAAAGTAAACTGAGTACCCCTATCTGAGATAATAGACAAGGGAACTCCATGCAATCAGACTAACTCTCGGATATACAACTTAGCATAATCCTCAGCTGTATGTGACATATAAACTGGAAAGAAATGCATTGACTCAATCAATCTATCGATGATAACCCTAACCAAATCATGATGATGACATAAATGGGGCAAACCAGTCACAAAATATATATTCACCTCTTCCCACTTCCAATTGGGGATACCAAACTCTTGCAATGTACCACCAGGTCTTTGGTGCTCTACCTTAACCTATTGACAAGTCGCATACTTTGGAACAAACTATGCTATATCCCTCTTCATACCACTCCATCAATAGATTTCCCATAAGTCACAGTACATCTTGGTATCACCTGGATGAATAAAATAACGCACACCATGCACTTCATCCATAATTCTCTATCTCAACTCATCAACACAAGGCACATATAATCTATTCTGGTATCTCAACTAGTCATCTCCTCCATAGGAGAAAACCTTTACCTTTTGGTCTTTAACTGACTCTTTCAGTCTGACCAAACTAGTATACAGGTTTTGCTTATCCTTCACTTTCAAAACTAGAGAAGATTCAGAACTACTTTGAATGCAAACATTACCTTCAGCTAAGTCAACCAACCTAACACCCAATCTTGCCAAACGATGAACTTCTCGAGCCAACTCTTTCTTATTATTCTCGACATGAGCAACACTACCCATAGACAATCTACTAAGGGCGTCTGCTACTACATTGGGCTTGCCCAGATTATACAACACACTCATGTCATAATCTTTCAACAATTCTAACCATCTTCTATGCATAGATTCAATTCCTTCTGAGTAAACACATATTGTAAGATTTTGTGGTCTGTGAACACATCAACATTCATACCATACAGATAGTGCCTCCAGATTTTCAATACAAATACCACAACAGCTAATTCAAAATCATGGGTTGGGTAGTTCTTTTGATGAGGCTTAAGTTGTCTAGAGGAGTAGGCTATGACCTTACCTCTCTACATCAACACACAACCGAAACCAACTTTAGAGGAATCGCAATACATCATAAAACCATCTATACTATCAGGTAATAATAAGATTAGGGTTTTAGTGAGTCGAGTCTCCAACTCCTAAAAACTCTTCTCGTAGGAATCTGACCATTAGAACTTAACTTTCTTTTTGGTCAATATAGACATCGGTATGTAATAGACAAGAAACCCTTGAAAAAATATTGGTAATAACCAGCTAGACCCAAGAAACTCCTAAGTTTCGATGGAGAGATAGGTCTAGGCTAATTTTGTATGGTTTCTATCTTTTGGAGATCGACTCTAATGCTATCGACAGAAACAATATGACCGACAAAGGCCACTGATCTTATCCAAAATTCACACTTGCTGAATTTGGAAAATAATTTATGATCTCTAAGATTTTGTAAGACAATTCTAAGATGATCTACATGGTCATCCTCACTACGGGAGTACACAAGGATATCATCTATGAATACTATGACAAACATTTCTAGATATTGTTTGAACACTCAGTTCATGAGGTCCATAAAAGCTGTTGAAGCATTGGTTAACCTAAAACACATCACTAAAAACTCAAAATGACCATAACGGGTTCGGAAAGCAGTCTTTAGAATATCACATTCCCATACTTTAAGCTGATGATAGCCAGATCTAAGGTCTATCTTTGAGAAATAACTTGCACCTTGGAGTTGATCAAATAAGTCATCAATACTAGGAAGAGGATATTTGTTCTTAACTGTGACCTTATTTATTTGACAATAGTCAATGCACATTCGCAAAGAACTATCTTTCTTTTGCATGAATAGGACAAGAGCACCCCATGGAGAAACACTAGGACTTATGAAGCCTTTATCGAAAAGATATTTGAGTTACACTTTCAAATCTTAAGCTATATGAGAGCTATATGATATGGAGTGATAGAAATAGGCTGAGTATCTGGGAGAAGATCAATATCGAATTCTATTTCCCTATCGGGAGGTACCCCTAAGAGATCTTGCAGAAAAACTTCAGGAAATTTATTGCTCACTCGAACGGACTAAAGGGTTGGAGTTTCTGACTTTATGTCTTTAACCCAAACTAGATGATAACTACAACCTTTGGATATAAACTTTCTAGCTTTGAGATAAGATATGAAATTACTCTTAGGAGATACTGAATTACCTAACCACTTTATGACTGGCTTATCTGGAAATTTAAACTCTACCACACAGGTGAGAAAATCTATAGAGGCATAATAGGAATGGAGCCAATCCATACCAAGGATAAGATCAAAATCAACCATATCTAACTCTATCAGGTCTGCTCATATGACTTTATAAAGGAAAGTGATAGGACATTTTTTATATATTTGTTTAGCAACAACTGACTTGCCTATTAGAGTAGAACCAAAAAAGGCTCAGGGATCTTTTTAGAAATTACCTTAAAATTCCCAGCAACTAACGGGGTCATATAAGAGAAACTCGACCTAGGGTCTAACAACATATAAACATCAAAATGAAAGGAATGAATCATATCAGTAACAACATTTTGTGAATCCTCCCACTCCTTATAGAATGGAAAAGCATAAAACCTATTCTGGCACTGACTGCCACCAGTACTGGATAATGCACCCTGAGGAAGGGCTGGGTAACCTAGAAGAGCTCGTGTACTATTATCCTAAGTCTGGGGATGAACATTTCTACTTCCCTATCAACCATGCGGGCAGTCGTTGATTCCGTGACCCGTCTGGCCACAACCATAACAACCTTTTGGCCCCATAAACACTCGCCCGGATTGGTGTTACCATACTTAGCACACTGAGGATAAATGGGCTTACCACTTACACTATTCTAATATCTAGACATAGAAGACTTAACCCACTGTTCCTGCCTATTTTTGGGCACAGAAACACTGGGTAAAGAAGGGGAAGGATAGATGATTGATTCTGAAACTACGAACAATTTCCTTCCCTAGACCTATTCTAACTATAATCAAACTGCCCTATTCTAGCCTTATTATTTATTCGCTATCTTTCCTTCATCTTTTCTACCTCAATAGGCTGAGCATACATCATCAATCTAGGAAGATCCATGTCTCTAATGATCATAGTAGTCTTACACTCCTTAACTACTAACCCAGACACACCGGTCACAAACTTACTCATTCTTGACCTAGGTCAGCCATTTGATCAGGGGCATACTTAGACAACTAGTTGAACTTGAGGTAATACTCTTTCATTATCATTGAGCCTTGCCTCAGGTTCATGAACTCTTCTATCTTAGCTTTCCTCATCTCACATGGGAGGAACTTGTCTAATAACACATCCTGAAATATCTGCCAAGTCATAGAAGTTGCTTTCTCTCCTCTACTTCTCTTCCACATTACCACCCAATTATATACAACATCCTTCAGCCTATAGGATGCTAGTTCCACACTTTCTTCTTCAGAAACATACATAATTCAGGAGATTTTCTTCACCTCATCTAGATATAATTGTTGGTCTTCACCTACCATCGACCCAAAGAACTTCAGTGGGTTCATTATCATAAAATCTTAGTATCTTATTACGGCTAAGTCACTGTCTTGCTGAAGTGGGGCTGCAGCCTGACGGTTACCCTGAGCATTAGCTGTCACAGCTTGGCCTAGCACCTGAAAGGCAACCCAAAACTTTACATGTGACACATTTTTATTCAAAGGATCTGCGGGTAGAGGTCGCTGGTTATCATTTCTGTGTGTTTGATGAGAAGGAATTTTTTGTCACATGATAGCATAAGTTAGATGAAGATAAAGATAGTGAATAGATAATAGATCATGAAAGAAATGATGATTTTCTAAAATGCTCCATAGCCTCTTGCTCATAGATGTGGCACGCTTCACACCGATAATCATGACTATATGTAACATGGTTTGTATTACTCCATAGGACTCTCTAAACCTTAGGCTCTAATACAAAGTTTGAAATACCCTAGAATCTAATTTTTGGGATGCCACACGGTGCTCCGAACTACAAGTAGTCCTGAGCTAACCCTGGCTATTTTTTTACCACATCTAAATCTCAACATAGGGGAAGTATGAATATGAAAACATAATAAATGCATAAATCTTATTTGAAACATATTAATATCACAAGTCTCGATAGTAAAATATTCAAAAATTTGTATACTGAGTCAAAAGTCTAATACTGAATCTAGTAGTCTGACAAGCCTCTACTGACTGAATCTAGAGAGTCACTGGGACAGGCCCCAGCTTACTCAAGCTGTATGAAATAAATAATAAAGCGTCTACTAATAAATTAAAATATAACTAAGTCCCCAAACTATGAGGACTTACGAACTATAGATATGTAGATGAGATGCTCGAAAATCACTCACACTGCTGAGACTAAGCACCTGAACCTACATTATGAGACAATATAGCACATATATATATATGTGGATCAGTACTTTGATGATGTACCGAGTATATGGGAGTGGATAGAATAAGAAAACAATGTCATCAAAATTTATAAAATCATACATACTAAACGTAAATGACTCACATATACTTGAGAAATCTGAAAACTGAAGATCATAATTCATGAATAATAAAGCATATAGTATAGATCTTGTGAGCCATTACATTCAGTTCTAAAATATGTTCTTTTCTAAAAACTACTACATTATCTTGTCAACTGGAAGGGGAATTATTCATCTCAAGACTTTAATAATCATAAAACCATAGTTCCCAAAATATATTTTTTATCTTAACGCTTAAAGCCAATAGACTATTTTAAGAGTAGGGGACATCTTTTGGGAGGTTCTTCTAATAGACATAAACCATGTGAGAATTCATGGAGTCCAACATCTTGCCCAACTTGGGGAGAGCTGTTCTACCCTTAACATCAGAATAGAACTTCATATCTTAAGTGATCACAATCTTAGTCATCCACGCAGAAATGGGAATAATCTTACTCCTACGGTGGCACATAGTTTTGGGGCATGAAACCTTATTAACATACCTATCTTTGTGCTAAATACTACTCCCATTCTTATGCTCAGGATCTTAAGAAATCCACTTCAGAAATATAGAACAAGGGTTTATAAGAAAACCAATTATGCTCTTTCTTTCTTTAAATCTCAAGTTATGTGAACAAAGTGGGTTATTTATTTTAGCTCAGGACCAAAAAGGTCAAATCTTTATAGAAAATCTGAGAATAATCTCATCTTAGGGTGCTCATAGCTCAAACAATCTTGAAATAGCAATCTTAGTTAGGACTTAATGACCCATGCTTCAAAGTCATATAAAATCTTAGAAAAACATCATGCTCAATATGCTTCATGAAAATACTTCAACAATATAAAAATAATAAAATCAAAAATCTCAATATCATGCTTAAACTCAATTTGGGAAAATCTGGAAAATCATATTATACACATAATTATATGAAAATAGTCTTGAAATTCAACATTCAATCACTTGAAATCTCATAAGCTTATAAATAACAATAATGGGTATAAACCCTAATGTAAATTTCATGGTAAATCATATAAAATTTAGTAAAAATGGGAATTAAAATAAGTTTTGGGAACAAGGACGAAAGAATTATTCTTGTTCATAGCCCCACATACTTTAATTGGTGATCTTTGATGAAAAACTTGAATCTTGGATTCCTATTGATGCTTTGGGGATGAATTCTTAGAGCCCTTGTATTGGGAATCCTCAAACTTAAATTTCTTTGGAGAGTTAATGGAGGAATTTGGATTTCTTAGGGAGAAAGTTTGTTGAACTAGGGTTTTTCTTGAGAGAGATTTGATGAAAAGTGTTGTGAAGGGATTTAATTCATTGTTTAGGATGGATTAAGGGCTGGGAGAATGACCAAATTCCCCCCTTTTATCTTTGAAATGGAACTGGAAAAATGAACTCTTTGCGAACTAGGTGGACACCGCAATGTACCGTTATCACGGTGGGTCACTGGGAATGGACGAATGGGAACTAGGCTTTCACTGCGACGCACCACAATCACGGAGCCCCTTTGTTTTGTCATTTTGGCCATGGGAGCGACGCACCATTATCGTGAGGTCTTAGTAGAAATTGCCAAACGGGAAATTAGGCCTCTCCGTGATGCGGAAAAATCATGGAGACTCACTAGAAGTTGACATTTGTGATTTTATGCTTCTCCGTGGCACGCTAAGGGCCCAAATCACAGTGTTTTATGACTGGAACTTAAAATAGCCGTAACTCCTTCACCGAGTATTGGATCTAGATGAATTTGGTATCGATGGAAAGCTTATTCAATATCCCATGCAATGGAAAGTATAAATTTGAAGAATTCCATAAGAAATAAATAGTATTAATTTTGGAAGATATCTCTTAATATTCTAGGGTTGAATTCAAGCTATGAAAAATCTCGAGGTATTACAATTTTCCTCATGTGAGATAGAGGTTCCAGTAGATTTTTACGATCGCCCGATCTTTGGGGAGGCATGATCTAAACTATGACTAAGCTAGGAGTTAGAGAAGTTTCATAGCAACTATACTCTATAACCCAAAATAAAACAGAAGAAAGGGAAACATTCCTCAATGCCTTGTAGCCTTCCTATTATAAGTGTGGCGCGTTACACAACTATTAAAGAGACTCTACTTGGAATCACTTTTTGGACACCCATCGACCCTGAACCGCACTTTGATACAAAGATTGTGATGACCCAAACCCAAGCCTGGCCATGGTGAGAATCTCAAGCCCACCATGGGCTGGAGACAAACCCCTTGGACTTATATCAAGAGGACTATAAATATAAATAGAATAAGCCAAATGAGTCTATGAAAGCTATATATAATCTAAACAAATATAGGGTTCAAAAAAAGACATCCAAAAAATCCCAACACTGTCCACAAAAGTCGCTTAATGATAAACACAATCTAATCCAGGAGATTCCCTCGACAATAACAAAGGGAATCCAAAGTACTGAGACAATACAAAAAATAAGGTAATGATCAGGCCTTTTGAAGGATGGAGTCTCACCACTTCATAGCTGATCAACAAAAGTTCCCAACCACCTAAGATATATAGAAGGAATAGAAAAGTCCTCCAAACCTACATTATAAAATGTTGTAGCATCTAAGAACGGCCAATGGGGCGAGCACTAGCATATAACTTGAGGGAAATGGTAAAATAGTGTATTTATCAATAAACCAGTAAAAACCATATGTACAACATTTTTATATACATATATAGGATGCCGAGATAGGGACAAGGGTCCATACATGATATTTTAAACCATTACCTTATATTATATGAATCACTCTATCCTAAAGGTAACCATGGGTTATATGGGTCTGACTCTCCTTGTTGAAAGGGCCCTAGTCTATGTTAGTCACATCGACTGAGAAAGGCTAAAGACACCAAGGAAGTAGCCATAGAAAATAAAATATGTATCCCGACAAATTGTCATACAGATACCCAATATTAACAAACATGGTTTCAGTGTTGATTCCCCAAACACAACACCTTCAAAATGAGATACACAATTTCCTTTAAGCCTAAATTAAAACATCTTCCACATAAACAAACCATTAACTAAGGAGTCATTTATTAAGGCATTTACCAACTTGGTGTTGTCATACTAATATGCTTGCAAGCTAATTCAATTGTGCCAAACCAATCCATCTAACCATTAGACTCCCAAGTTCCATTTAAAATCAAAAACCATAGCCACCAAGGGTATTCCAAAACAATTGTTATCTATTTATTATTTAATACAATGCAAAGTTTTCAAAGGATAAGTTAAACAATTTGAAAAATTACATTTTCAACAAAACTTGTAAAGTGGGTTGAGATTAATACCATTATGAAGATAAAATTTCATCAATTTGGTGAAACCCATGTCCCTCATTCCAACCATTAAAATCTTGGACTAATTCTTTCCCAAAACCATCAATTTAAAGTATGAACAAGATATTTAAAACTTGAGAAAAATAGTTGAAGTAAAAACAATCAAAATTCCTCAACCCAATTTCAAATCCAAAAATTTACTACACATGAATAATACCTAAATTTAAGCCACAGTGTAAAATACGAGTTAAGAAATGAGAAATATACCTGAAATATAGAAGAAATTAAAGAGAAATTTAAGTTTGGAGCTAGGAGCGGTGATTTCGTAAAACCCTTGAACTTTCATAGGTTGGGAGTTAAATAAGAGAAGAGAAAGATTTTGATATTAGAAACTAAAGGGAAAGGATTAATTTGTTGTTTTAAAGTCATGAGGGACCAAAAAGACCCTCACCTCAAGAGAAAAAAACAAAAATTGGACGAATTTGACAAAGGAGCATGGCACGCGGCTATTGAGAAGAGTATACAACGTGCCACACTCCTAATGTTGAAGCTAAGTGGCATGGCACAATACTATAGTGGACCTCACTACCTCGGGGTCACAAATTAACTCAAAATCCCTTCCAAAAATCTTGAAAATTTTCCAAAACACCATTTTAACATCCCTAATCATACCTCAAGTCAAAAATTAACATTAAGCACCTAGGAGGGTAAAAGCTAAAATGATCAAAATTTATGGGGTCTTATAATTCTTAACCTAATAATATTGGGCGCTACTTTTACCTAGTAATTAAATTCTATCAGGCCTAATAGGAGGATTTTATTTATAGTAAAACTTTTCCAAAATATTTTTCTATGTAAAATCGTGCACCCAAGTGTACACAAGTGTACGTGGTCCACCAAATGTAAAATGGCCTTTAAAAGACAAATGTTGATACCTTAGGGACATGTGTTAAACAACTATCCTATTTTAGTTCTACTATGAAGATTAAACAAGTGTAAATGTAATCCAAAAGTATTTGAGCGTTGAAATTAAAAAAAAAAACATAACAATATTGTAAATTAAAGGTTCTTGAACAACAATAGAGAGAAACCCAGGGTTAAGGAACTACGAACGATAATACTAAGCTATGCATTATTTGGGGCATGTCAGTTAGATGAATACTTCCCCCAGTTTCAGTTATTGATCAGGACTATCAAAGATAGTCATTCAGTCTCAGTAATAGAGATCAGATAGTTCTACAGAATTCAGGACTGTCAGATACAGTCAACTCAAAATAGAACAGAACTCAGCTAGTTCCATCAGAACCTAGACTGTCAGATACAGTCACTCAGTATCAGTTATTAGTACTCATGTTAGCAATATTTAAACTCAGTAGTCAATATCATCATAACTTCAGTTACAGCTATTTATTTATGCATGTTTTCTCATGTTCATATGATATAGTCAATAAGTATTGTTTATGCATTTGAACCCTCTGCATTCAGCCTACCTCACATGCATACCAGTACATTCAATCTTACTGACGTATTTGCGCTATGGTGTTTTATACCATAGGCTTAGAAGCACGAGCTCTAGAGCATCAATAGCATTCCAGTCTCGGTAGTCAGAGTTAGAAGTGAGTCCTTATCCTTCGAGGACATGACCATTACTTTATTATCTTATTAATTTATTTATTTTAGTATTTGGAGTTATTTGGAGACATGTCCCATCAACTCCTTATTCAGACAGTTTAGAGGCTTTCAGACTACAAGTTTGGACAGTTATTTCAGTTGTCTTAGTATTGATATGCCATATTTTCAGATGTTATGTTTTATCAGATCTTTGAACCTTATGGACTTTCAGTGTTTATTTCCGTATTTATATAGTGTATTATGTAGTTTATAGGTCTTACGGTCCTTCGGGGTCATGAGCACTGTATGGCATTCCAGGTACCAGATTCGGGGCATTACATAAACAAATTACAAGTTCATTCTCAAATCCTATTTCCAACTCAACTCCTATGAACTGGGGTTCACATATTCATACACAAGTATATTCAACTCAAAACAAGTCTAAAATGTCACTCATTTTTAATTTCAACTTGAAATATATAGAATTTAAGTTCAAATACTTACTTAAGTTGGTGAGATTCTAGGTTTCTTGAAGTTATAACTCTTATTCCCCAATTTCTTGTAAATTTCATGCAATGTGAGTGAACCAAACTAGTTTGTATATTTTTCAAAGTGAAATCGTGCATTTAGAGTTTCAAAATCGAAATCAATAGAGGTGGGTAGATGTTTGAAGTGTCAGGTACCCAAATCGGGTGCCCTCTTTTATTTAAAAATAGTGGATTGGGCCAGGTTGACCCTCCCAATAAGCTTGGTTATAAGTTAAGTATAGAACTTGAAACCATTGATTACAGGTCTGTCCTTCCTCGTAAAGACTGGGGACTTCTTACCTGGTTTTTGAATTGATACAACTTAGTGTGACTAGTCATACCCTGAGGTTACAACTCATTCTAAGAGTCTCTAAGACTCTAGAAAATTTTATCGAGATCTGACTCAACTCCCAGGTCCTTACAACTCTAACTTATGAGTCATCATGTTAAGTTACGACTCGAGAAGAGTCTATATAACCTTGTTTGTTTGATATTCTAGCACTTCTGTACAATTTTTAATCCTGCACACTAAACACATATATTACCCGATAAATTTTTAAGTACAAAACATGGTTTACCTCCTACGCAACACTTTATTTAACATTGAGGCACGATGAGGCTAAGTTGGATACTCAGATTTCACCAACTAGCCTCATAGGTTGCCTCCCATGCAACACTTGATATGACATCGTGACATGATGTAATTACCTTGGGTACTCAAATTTCACCAAGGTCTATCTCAAAAATCACATTAATTTCCTTAGTGTTAACCATATAATGTTTTACTCTTTGCCTATTTACCATACCATCTATACTTCAAATCACAGTAAATGGACCATACCATCTATACTTCAACTTACTTGGAAACAAGCGAAGCCTTGGGTTGTACAGAAATACCTGGTTGCCTTTCTTAAATATCCTCTTCTCAAATTTGCAATCATGATGCAGTTTCATCATTTCTTTGTAAAGTACAGAACTTTCATACTCCCAGAGTCAAAATTCATCAAACTCATTCATCTTGTTCATCCTCGACTTTATTGCATCTAGCCACTAAAAATTTAGCTTTTTCGAAGTCCAAAAGTGCTTTATGTGCAAGTTCAACAAACAAGTGATAGGCCTTGCCATAAACCAGCTGATAAGGAGAAGCACCAATAGGGGTCTGATAATGCTCAATCACTCCCATAATTAGGGGTGAGGCGGTCATTGTCAAATAACCCAAATTGAATTAGGATCGAATCGCGAGGAGTAAACTATAGACTTCAAAGTCTATGGATGCTCAAATTAATAAGAGATTACACAAAATATTGATAAAAATAACATGTGAAATAAAATAGGGGAATTTGATTTGGGGATTCTTAACAACCAACTTTAACACGCACTTAGTGAATTAATTTTTTACTTAGAATTCAAGATTTGAAGGAAATTTTGGGATTATGTCTAACTATAGGTTATTGTGCACTGATGTTGGTTCACTATGAAGTTTAGTTGTTAACTAAAGGATAGGCTAGGTCGAAGTTCATTTGGGTCAAATCTTTCAACCAAACTACAATGATTTCACCCGTTGGCTCTTTCGAGCACCTAACACGTGTATGCATTTTCATAATCATCCAAGACCTCAATCAAGCATCCCTATTTCTAGGATGATGCACTTCACATGATTTAAACTCATAATACATTTATTTCTAAGATTGCAAAGGGTATTAAACCATAGGCTCAATTGTCTATCATTGCTTTGTCCCCTTATAACCCCCTTTTGAGGATGTTATGGGTTACCTAATATTCACCTTTATCCCTCTTTCAAGGATGACAAAGGGTTTATAGATTTTGGGGCTTTCACCCATTAAACCCATTTGGAGATTTCGGGCTTTCATCCATCAAATTCTAAACCATAAGCTCAAGGAATGGCAAAATCCATACTCAATAACTAAAATCCACGCAAAGACAATAATACCCACACGCAATTACACCCTAGTTCAACATAATCCCAAGACTAAATTATTTTTCTATTCATGAAAAAGGTAAAGAGACAAATACCATAAAGGTTATCCAACACATTCATTCTTCACAAAAATTCTAAGAAATTTAGCCTTCAATGTTAATTACACACTTTTCCAAGATTAGGGTTTCAAGTCTTGAATTCCAAAATATATTATATGCTAAGATTTTCTAAAGAGCAAGGGGTTTTTGCTTAAATATGGCTTGTAATGCATCTAAGTGCTTTTACAGGTTTGCCCCTGGGCATACTCCAGCTTAACTGCGATCACGCACAGATGTCTGCGACCGCGACAATGTGACCACGGTTATATGCTCCGACCACGTTACTCTGACCATCTTGACTCATTGCGACCATGAATAGAGGACCGTAGTTGTGGTAACCAAGAATGATGTAGTCTAGGTCTTCAGCTCCACTCTTCTTTGCTCTTTTGTTTTATTATTTTTAGCTCCAATCCGCATCTTTTGGTCTCCTCAGTTTTTTGCCTGCAAAGAGTGGATGTTAGTGCATCTATCCATGGATTTTGTCTCATTTATTCATTCAAAACAAGGTAATATGCATGAATAATAAGTGCAAATGAGTGATAAACTCACCATTCATCAACACCCCCAACTTAAGACCTTGATTGTTCTCAAGTAATGCTACTACTTAATATGAGACAATTTTATACGTATGCCCTCTTTCTATCACTCAATGATCATAAAGACTCAAACTAGATTGCTACCACAAAAAGCTTTTTACACATAGGCAAATAGGATTTAAACAACTCCACTCATCATAAAATTGAATAGTGGAGGATGCAATAGAATTTGAGGGAGCAACGATGTAACAACTACTAATGCTCTAGAAATGACTCACATGTTGACTTCAAACACGCAATAATTTTGATTATCTCATTGTCTGAAAGATGAAAAAATAGCCACCTCGACTAGTTCAGATGCCTTCTCACAAGCAAGAGAATTCCTCATATCAAGCTAACAAATATGCAACAAGGAATTTTAAGTGCATAAACTCGCTGTCTCATGCAAAATAAATCTCAATGTGACAAGTGTTGTACCATAGGCTGCCTCTATTTTCAACCGCCACTATAAAGAAAGTGGATGGTTGCAGATTTCAAAGGACATTCTAAGCTTGTAACGTAGGTTTAGGGTAGGTTAGGATTTTGTTTGGGAACAACATGGCTACTCCCTTCCTTGAATGTCAACATTACACTTTTCAATCTTTCTTTTTTACTATTGGGCACTCTTCTTTGTTTTCTCTCTTTTCTCATGCCTACCATTTGCTTCCTTTGTTCACCACTTTTCTTTTATCTCTTTTTCTTGAATCTTTCATTTAATTCTATCATTTATTGGATCCTTTCTTTTTTTAAACATTTTTTTCATCACCTAGGAACCTTGGCATTCTACTGACACATCGTGGCCTCAATTCCTTCCATCACTTTACTATCCCAACATAGGCTTTTAGCCTTAAATTGCATTTTTAAGTTCAAGGAGGGTATGGTTCAAAAGATGGATAAAAAGAATGGTTCATGGCTTATAGTACATTTGCCAATGAAAGGTCCAAAGGCTCAAAGTGGGTAACTAGGGGTTACATTCATATTTGGGTAGGCTTTTTAGGATAAATTGGCTTCCAAAATCATAAGAATGTCCTAAGATCAATTCTCTAACCACATACAATCAAACCTAGCCTTGAGATACCAACGAGGCAAGTTCTAGACAACACAATTATAAAAGAGATGAATGCCAAAAGCTCACCACACATGGAAATTCAAAATTCACCAAGGGGGTTCAAATATCCCTCCCACTAAAGACAAAGTTTGAATATCTAACATTATTCATAGGTCAACAATGTGCAGTGTCATAGAAAAAGAGAGAAATTTCATCACAAATTTGCTCACATCCATTCTTTCGAATAATTTTTCAAAATTTTTGGACGGAGAGGGTTGTTTTATTTAGCATCCACACAAAAATAACTTTCTAATCATGGCAAACCTCCAAGCTATCATCTCACATTAAAGTTCATAGTATAGGCGACCCACCATATTATTACTCAGACATCACTAATGGATCTTAATGTAACCCCAAATTATCAATGCTACAGGTACTCAGATTCCCTAACATTTTATGGCCTTGATCCTACAGGTACTCAGACTTCCCCTGCACCTATGGTTAGAAACTCAATCACAAAGGCAAAGTTTGTCCAATAAAATTTAGACCAAAATAACAAACTATGAACAAAATAGTTATTCTATGCAAATGTGAGCACCATCAGAGTGCCCGAATATTACAACCCAAATAAAAATCTTGCTAAGAATTTTTCAAAAAGACAGAAAAGGGTGCAGCAATATCACTAATATAAGCCCAAATAAAATGAATAAGGAAGCACCCCCAATTGAAAAGATAGCAGTATCTCTACTGCATCAATAATCAAAGCTAACAAAGAGATAAGGATGCTCCCTAAAACTCCATCAAAGACCGCTATCCTTTTCAAATTTTGCACCATCACCATTCACCCTGAGATTAGACCCTTTCTGCATGCAATAACTTGAGTGAGAGTGTGAGGAAATTAGGGAGGTAGCTAGTGAATCAACTGGCTTCTTTATCTATGATCATAGCAAACTGACCGCGATCCCAGATAGGCATGTAACCACAATCGCGCATGAGGACCGCGGTCGCGATAACTGAGGGCATGTCTGCTCCCTTATTTTTCCCTTGTCCAGCTTTCTTGCTCACTTGGTACTCATTAATCCTTTGATTGGTGTTCACCTCAAATTATGCACACTTCTTTCTTTCTAAGATTAAGCAAATCACTCCATAGTATCACGTATGCATGAGTTATTCATATGCTAGAACTAACATTAGTACTATAAAAATATGATAAAAAAGATACGAGCCATCCTCATGGATTTTGTGGGTTGCCTCCCACACAGCGTCATAGTTATCATCGCGGCATGATATTGGAATGTATTAATTTGTCAAGGAGGGTCCACAGGACCCCATTTTCAAACTCCCCTTCATCAATTAACCTTTCAATAATTCTTTCCACCTCTTTTTTCTCTTTGTTAATTAGACTTTGGTACAACCTCTCTTTTGATCAGGCATTGGAGATCATACCGCCCAAGTCCTCTATCATGTGCTCTTCCTTGGGATTTTTACCCTCTGCACACATCGCCAAGATTTGAACAATATTTTAGAGGTTGGCAATTTTGCCACTATTGGAGTCCCCCTTTGGTTTAGCATCTAGATGTGCGAAGACTAGTGTTATTTTATTTTCCAATTCTTTGATAGAGAATGAATGGGAGACCACCATTTTAGAGAGTGATACGAAGTCCTAATTTAATTTGTCGACCATTTTGTCTGTTCCTTCAACTTTGTTTAAAATTCTTGCAAGGAGATCCTTTATTATACCTCTATTGGCATCAATGGATCTTGACTCTTTGTTAGAATCTCAATCATTGTGAGGTGAAAAATGGTAATACTCATGTTCTCGATCTCTCCAAACCCTACCACCACCATGATTTATCCAACCTTGATTCCCACCATGCCTATGGTAGGCCAAATGAGAACACCCCGAGTGGTTAGATAGGTACCAATTTTATTCCCCCATTCTCCTAGCTTTTTCATCTTTGTAATGGGCTTTTGTTTTCATGGAGGTTTCCATTTTCACGAGTGCACCCATGACATACTTGGTTAGGAGCTCATGTTGGGTCAAGATCTTTGCCATGGTTTCCTCTTGATCCTCATCCCACTTTCTTTGTTCCCATGTGCTTGGGTAGAGGGCTAACTAAAATATTAAGGTCTCGAGTGCGACATTCCCACTAGTGTTTAGTTACCTCTCTCAACAATTTTGTGGCTGTATAAAAGTGCATGTTTAAGAGAGAACCTTCTGCCGTATCGTTTACCACCATTTGGGTCAAATGATCTAGTGCCCGGTAGAATATTTAGAGAAGTGTCTTCCCTGGAATCTAGTGGTTTGGGCATTTGGATAACTTCCTATGAAATCTCTCCCATGCTTCGTGAAGTGTCACCCTATCCCTTTACCTAAAGTTCATGATTTCATCTCTTGGGTAACACACCTTGGATGAAAAGGAGTATTGATCTAAAAACTCCTTTCTGAGCTTCTTCCATGAAGTAAATGAAGTTGTAGGGAGCGTGTGAAACCATAAAAATGCTTCACCCGTTAGTGAGAACGAGAAGACCCAAATCCGAAAGGACTCTTTATTCATATGAGAAATGATGAAATGAGTACAAACTTCTAAGAAATTCTTCAATTGAACATATGGATCCTTATGGGATTGGTCTCCGTATAGCCCTTTACTTACAACACATGAAGCATGACACTAGTCACATGAAATGTCCCATTCCCATGGTAAGGTGGGATATGGTTTTCACTCGTATGACTCTAACCATTCAAGTGGATTTCTCTATGAGTGGGTTCATCAAGGGACTCCACAGGATTGGTGCCTTCACTCATACTATTGGTTATGCTAAGATTACCTACAAAAGATCCAAAAACAACAAAGAAAATAAAGTGCGACACTCTGGATACTCCTAAGTAAAGAATAACACCACACAAGCAAAATCTATATTTCTCTACAGGCAACGGTGCCATTTTGATAATGCTCAACTCACTCCCATAATTAGGGGTGAGGCGGTCATTGTCAAGTAACCCAAATTTAATTGGGGTCGAATCTCAAGGAGTGAACTATAGACTTCAAACTCTATGGATGCTCAAATTACTAAGAGATTACCCAAAATATTTATAAAAACAACATGTGAAATAAAATGGGGGAATTTGAATTGGAGATTCTTTACAACCAACTTTAACATGCACTTGGTGAATAAAACTTTTACTTAGAATTCAATATTTGAAGAAAATCTTAGGATTATGTATACCTAGAGGTAATGCATGTGGTTTGATGTTGGTTCCTTAAGAAGTTTAGTTTTTAACTAAAGACTAGGCGAGGTGAAAGTTCATTAGGGTCAATTTTTCAACAAAACCAAAACAATTTCACCCGTTGGCTCTTTTAAACACCTAACAAGTGTACGCATTTTCATAATCACCCAAGACCTCAATCAAGTATCCCAATTTCTAGGATGATTCTCTTGACATAATTTACATTCCTAATACACTTATTTCTAAGATTGTAAAAGGTAGTAAACCATAGGCTCAATTGTCCACCATTGCTTTGTACCCCTATAACCCTCTTTCGAGGATGTTATGGGTTACGTAATATTCACCTTCATCCTTTTTTCGAGGATGACAAAGGGCTTTAACCCATCAAATTCTAACCCATAAGCTCAAGCAACGGTGGAATCCGTACTCAACTACGAAAATCCATTCAAACACAACAATACCCACATACAATTTATACCCTAGTTCAACATACTCCCAAGACTAAATTATTTAGATACTCATGAAGAAATTAAAGAGAGACATATCATAAGGGTTATCCAACACATTTATTCTTCACAAAAAGTCTAAGAAATTTAGCCTTAAAATTTAATTACACACTTGCCTAAGATTAGGATTTCAAGTCTTGAATTCCAACATATCTTATGAGCTAAGATTTTCTAAAGAGAAAGGAGTTTTTTCTTTAATTTGGCTTGAAATGCATCCAAGTAGTTTTACTAATTTGCCCCTGGGCACATTCCCGCTTAACCACGGTCGCGCACAGATGTTCTTGGCTGCAATAATGCGGCCATGATTTTGTTCCAAGACCACGTTACTATGACCATCTTGACTGTTTGCGACTGCAAATAGAGGACCACAATCATGGTAACCGAGGCTGATGTAGTCTAGGTCTTCAGCTACACTCTTCTTTTCTCTCTTTTTATCATTTTTAGCTCCAATCCACATCTTTTGGTCTCTTCAGATTTATGCCTGGAAAGCGTAGGTGTCAGTGCATCTATGTATGGATTTTGTCTCATTTATTCATTCAAAACAAGGTAATATGCATGAATAATGAGTGCAAATGAGTGATAAACTCACCACTTATCAGGCTCTTGAAACCTATTCCATAATCCCATAATACATCATCTAACTTTCGTTCCTAATCAGTTCTATTAGCATTCACTATCTTTACCAAGATAGACTCAATTTTTCTATTGGACACCTCAACCTGTCCACTAGTCTGTGGATGATAAGGTATTGCCACCTTGTGTTTCACTCCATACATCTCAACCAAACTTTTGAATAGACTATAACAAAAATGTGAACCACCATCACTAATGGTAGCATGTGGTATGCCAAATCGATAAAAGATATGTTTTTTCAAGTATACAGTGACACTATGTGCTTCATTATTGGGGAACGCAACCACTTCCACCCATTTAGATACATAATCCACTGCCACTAGAATATACTTCATGCCAAACGAACTCATAAAAATACCCATGAAATTTATACCGCATACATCAAACAATTCCAATTTTAAAATAGGAGTCATAGAAAGTTCATGGCATCTATTGATGTTACCTTGGCATTAACATTTTGAACATAAGCTAAAGCAAAATCATGTGCATCTTTATAAATTGTTGGAAAATAATACCCATATTGTAACATTTTATGGGTTGTGCGGGTTCCTCCATGATGACCCCCAACTGGTGAAGGGTGATAAGCATCAAGTATGCTCATTATCTCTATCTCAGATATACATCTACGAATAATCCCATCTACACAAATCCTGAATTAATAAGGCTCATCTAAGAAAAATTTCCTTACCTCATACATGAACTTCTTTCTCTGCTAAAAGGAAAGATCTTTTGGGACTAGATCACTTTCTAATAATTTAGATAATCAGCAAACCATGGAATTAGATCTTTGAAAGCTACTAATATCTATTTATCTAGAAAATTGTCATCAGTTTCGAGCCCATCTTCAACATTTATGTAGCTTCCTTTTAAAGTCTAGACAAATGATCTATAACTTGATTCTCAGTACTTTTTCTGTCCCTGACCTCAAAATCAAATTCTTTCAGTAATAAAACCTACCTATTTAGTCTAGGATTTGCATTTTTTCCTCCATCACGTACCTCAATGCTATATGATCAGTGTGCACAATCACCTTTGTCCTAATCACATAAGACCTAAACTTCTTAAAAGCAAAAGCCACTACCAACAACTCTTGTTCAGTAACAGTGCAGTTCTTTTGAGAAATATTTAGTACCTTGCTAGCATAGTTGATGGGATGAATTATCTTCTCTTTTTGTTGGCCTAGTACAACATCTAAGGCCAATCCACTTGCATCACACATAATCTAAAATGGCAAGGACCAATCTAAGAACACGATAATATGAATAGTTATCAACATATCTTTTAGACACTCAAAAACCTTTAAATATGCCTTAGTAAAATCAAATTTCACCTCTTTCTTAAGAAACATACAAAGAGGGGTTGGAAATCTTAGAGAAATCCTTGATGAGTCACCTATAAAACCCAACATGTCCCAAAAGGCTTTGAACACCCTTCATAGAAATTGGTAGGGGTAATTTCTCGATCACTTCAATCTTCGCTCTTTCTGCCTCAATACCCTTTTTTAAAATTTTGTACCCAAGCACAGTACCTTCTTGAGCTATGAAATGACACTTTTCTTAATTATGTACCAAGTTGAATTCATCACACCTTTGAAGAATATTTTCCAAGTGCAGTAAGTAGTCATTAAAGAGTCACAAATGATTGAGAATCATCCATGAACACTTTGATGGTATCTTCTATAATGTCAGAGAAGATTGGCATCATACATCTCTGAAATATGGCTAGAGCATTACATAACCCAAATAGCATACATCTAAATGCAAAGGTCCCATAAGTACAAGTGAAGGTTGTTTTCTCTTGGTCCTCAGGTGCAATAATGATTTGGTTATAGCATGAGTACCCATCAAAAAAATAGTACTATCCTCTACCCAAGTTCATACAACATCTGGTCAATGAAGAACATGAAAAGATGGTCTTTCTGAGTCCATGTGTTAAGTTTTCTACAATCCATGCATACTCTCCATCCTGTCACTGGCCTCAATAGCACTAGCTCAGTGTTCTTATTATGCCCAACAGTAATACCATTTTTCTTTGGAACACATTGTATCGAACTGACCCACTAGCTATCATCAATAGGATATACTACTCCAGCATCAAGCCACTTGATTACTTTTTTCTTCACCACCTTCTGCATAAGAGTATTGAGTAGATGTTGATGTTCTATACTTGGAACATAATCCAATTTAAGTTGGATCTTATGAGTACAAACACCAGGCAAAATACCAATAATATTAGTAATGGACAAACTAATGGTCTTCCTGAATTTCTTTAGCATTAATAATAAATCCTCAACTTCTGTCTCAATCAAGTCAGTTATGATGATTGATAGAAATGTGTTGTTGGCCCACAAAAATTCATATCACAAATAAAAAGGGAGGGCCTTCAACTCTAAGATGGGTGTCTCCTCAATAAATGGGCGAGCAGGTGGAGTAGTACTATTTTTTAGATCAAAATCAAGCTTCTTTGGTGTATAAGTATAAGCACCACTCCCATAGAGTGCACATACCATCTTATCATAGTAACTAATACCATTGCTATCGAATTTCATGATCAAGATAGCCAAAACTTCAACACCCACCTTTCTTCAATAGGAACAACATCAGAAGTATCATTCTAAATAGTCACTGAATCAACATCATAGAATGAATCCATCTCCACATCAAACACATCAATCACGGATATCACTCTTAACTTATTAGTCTGCTCAATGGATTTGCATACATTGAATGTCACCTATTCATTATTGAGTCTCAGCATTAGATGTCCTAGCTCAAAATCAATTAATGTCCTTCTTATAGCAAAGAATGGTTTTCCCAAAATAATTATGATACAAGTCGAATGGCTGCCTTAGCTTTTGATGACTTCTTTGGAGGCCAACACCTAAAGGCCCAAGAATTGGTGACTCTGAGGGCACAAGAATATGCAAGAAAGACCTATTTTGAACAAGAAGACATAAAGCAATCTCGTGTGTGGAAGGTTTCTTTGATGCTTTCCTTGATACTAACTTGAGGACCATAAGCCTTGAATAATGAACCATCCTCAGTTTTGAGAGCATGAAAGAGGTGCCATTCATTAATTCCAAACACACATGACACCATTTATAAAGATGGAAGCTCGTGAAAGTATGTTGCATTCATTCGAGGGAGTGTACTTACTAATACTTAAAGAGGGACATTGAATATACTCCAAGGCAGCCTTGGAAATACTCCAAGGGCTCCTTAACTTAGGGGTATTATGTTTTTTTAATAATCCTCTTTTACACTCCAAAGGAGCACCCTTCATTAAGGATATTTTTGTTATTTGGTTGTAATAAGTATAAATAGACCCTTTAGCTTGTATTTTCCTTAACTTTGATGAATATTGAAAGGATACTCTTTAGATGATAGCTTTAGTCTTCTAGTTTAATGTAGAATCCAAAATTAGGGTTAATGCTAAGTGATGGATTTCACTTGTGTTGACAAATTGACAAGAAAGGTTGGTGCTTGGGAAAGGTGACACCCTTTGTGTCTACCTAAGAAAGAGGTGTAATCAATGTTGGTGATTTGTGTTTAAGTGATTGATATACACCTTAGTTCTTCTCATTAGTGTTGGTAAATGTCTCATTATCTATCCTTTTTTCATTTAATGCAATTTTCTTCTTGTTTCTACTTCATCTCCTCTTTCTTTAGTTGCTGATTTTTCCTTCTATAGTCTTGAATTTCAGTTATAGCTTTGTTTTAGGTATTTTTTGGTATCAGAGCTATGTATTAGAGTTTTTCCCACAACTCTAAGTCTTGGATCGAAGAAAATCTTCACAAAAAAAGAGTCTAGAGTCAAAAAAATCCACAAAAAAGAGTCCAAAATCCAAAAAACTCAAAAAAATAATGTGTTGTCTTGTTGTTGGTAGTAGATCCGAATTTCACAACTTATATCTACCAATTTTTAGATTTTGTTGATATTTTCTAGTGTTAGATTCTTGTTCTCTAGCACCTAAAGGGTCTAGATCTAAGTTTAGAACAAGATTTGGTTGTTTTTTGAGCTAGATCCACCATTGTTGTGGCTTGTTTGAAGTTTTTTGGAGGTGGTGACGTTTTGGGTTTGTGTTGGTGACGTGATTTGTGGCTGATTTTTTTTGATTGAGATTACCTTGGCCTAAGGAACCTACACCCAAAAGAAAATTTGAAATTAGGGTTCATTTGCTTGTTGGTCAAACTTGGTCAACTCTTGAATATTCATCTTGTTCTTCCATCATCTTCATATCTTAGGGAAGAAGAATATTCAAAGAGCTTGTTTGATCCAAAAAGAAGGAGGAAAGAGATTGTAATTGTTGTTCGTTAAAGAATATTCCTTGGCATATTCATTGTCATCTAAAAGCAAGAAGAGACAAAGGGAATAATCAAGTACAACTGAAAGTATAAGGGGGGACCAACTCATTTTGAATTCATTTGAAGCTCCATAAAGGCTTCAAAACCTTCATTTTTTCCTCTAAACCCAAAATCCTTCTTCCCTAAAAGAGTGTTTGGCCGAAACAAGAGATTTTGAAGTTGAAATTTTTTTTTTGAAAAAGTGATGCCCAATCATAAGCTTCCACGTCATCACTTTTGTAAACGACCAAATTGAGTTCTAAATTAGATTTCTATGTTTCTATTTGTGTTTGTAGTTGTTTTTGTGTTGATTCTACCACTAATTACCAAACTAGTAATTACCTACTAGGTTGATAATTAGTCTATAGATCTTTGTTTGTCTATATTTCTTTTGTGCTTTTATCATTTGTAATTCATTGTAACTTATTAGTTCAAGTCGTAAGAAATTATTTTTTAGTCATATCAAATGAAAGTCCATCTCGGGCCAAAGTAGAATCATCTTTCACTCACTTACCAAGTACATGCCAAAGTTTCAACACTTATGAGACCAAGTGTGAGGTAAGAATTTGAGAGTGAGAGAGTTGCTGAGGATATTTGAACTAACTTGTTCATTCGTTTTGTAGGTTTTTTTCTTTCTTTTAGGTACCATGGATGCCAATAATTTTAATGCCACGTTTGATCGCCTAATGACCATTGTGATAGCTTCATTGAAGATATACGCCAAATGCTTAGTGCACTAAATCCTAATTTTAGGAAAAGAGATGAAGAGGTGAAAGAAGGGAGATGACTTGACAAACTCCCTTGTAATGCGAGATTCTCAAAGGAGAACGTGGGCTGCCATTATCCGAACCAAGGCAAAGAAGAATGTCCTCAAGAACATAAAGGTAAAATAGCAAACTCTTACACTTTTGTACATGAGTGGTAGAATATCTATTTATGAGTCTATTATTTCTTTGCGTCTTAATGATGATGTATATATTGTGAGTATGGATACACTAATTGATCCTATTGATGACCGAATTGAATCTTCTTGTAAGATTTATTTATGTCCACCTAGTGTTGAAGCCGTTGTGTTGAATGAACGTACATATTCTTATGAAACTTGTGTTGATCAACTCGTGTGTTAAAATTTCCCACCACTTAAGGTTATGTGTGTTGTAATTAATAAAACTCAAGTGAGTGAAGAATTTGATAATGTTGGTCAACAAAATAGGAGTGAACCTGAGAGCTATTCTCGGAATAATCTTGTGCTTAAAACCGGTGTGAAATTTGATACTGATCTTTTAGGGAGTGAAGAACTCACGTGTTTTGAATATGTTCATGGACTAGATCATGCTCTCTTTATGAATAATGTCATTTTTGAAGATGATATAGACACTCCTAATGAGCCTAGTGGTGAAAAGGATGGTATAGCTTACTTTGGAGGCTATACAAGTCGAATGGCCACCTTAGCTTTTGATGACTTCTTTGGAGGCCAATACCTAAAGTCCCAAGACTTGGTCACTCCAAGGGCACAAGAATATGCAAGGAAGGCCCATTTTGAACAAGACATAAAGTAATCTCGTGTGTGGAAGGTTGCTAGGATGCTTGCCTTGATACTAACCCGAGGACCATAAGCCTTTAATAATGAACCATCCTCATTTTTGAGAGCATGAAAGATGGAAACTCGTGAGAGTATGTTACATTCATCCGAGGGAGTGTACTTACTAATATGTGAAGAGGCACCTTGAATATACTCCAAGGCAGCCTTGGATACACTCCAACAGCACCTTAACTTAGGGGTATTATGGTATTTTAATACTCCTCTTTTACACTCCAAAAGAGCACCCTTCATTAAGGGCATTTTTGTCATTTGGTTGTAATAAGTATAAATAGACCCTTTAGCTTGTATTTCCTTAGCTTTAATGAATATTGAAAGGATACTCTTTAGTTGATATCTTTAGTCTTCTAGTTTAGTGTAGAATCAGAAATTAGGGTCACTTATGTTGATAAATTGGCAAGAAAGGTTGGTGTTTTGGAAAGTTGACTCCCTTTCTGTCTACCCAAGAATGAGGTGTAATCAATGTTGGTGATTTGTGTTTAAGTGTTTGATATACACTTTAGAGCCTCTCATTAGTGTTGGTAAATGTCTCATTATCTATCCTTTTTTCATTTAATGCAATTTTCTTCTCATTTCTACTTTATCTCCTCTTTCTTTAATTGCTGATTTTTTCTTCTTTAGTCTTGAATTTCGGTTATAGCTTTGTTTTAGGTATCAAATTAGGACTTGAAAGTCTACTTCACAGTCAAATATCACAAAGTCAGCAAGAAAGATGAAAGAAGCCACCTTCACCAATACATCATATAGAATACCAACTGGCTTTTTCACTATCCTATTTGCCATCACTAGCCTCATGGTGGTTGGTGTGGGTGTTCCCAAACCCAACTACTTATATACTTCTAATTGTAAGAGGTTAATACTAACACCCAAATCACATAATGCCCGAGTAAAGTTGAAAGATCCAACGATCAAGGAATGGTGAAAGCATCAGGATCCTCCTTCTTCTCTAGCAATGATCGAGTAGCTTCAACGCTTATATGATAAATATTATCGACTGGATCATAACTAACTAACCTCTTCTTGTTGATTAAATGCTTCATGAATTTTTCATATCCTAGTATTTGCTCTAATTCCGCTACAAGTGGGATATTGATTGATAGCTCCTTTAATATAGATAAAACTTTATGATACTTACCCACTTCTTGATTTTTTTCATCCTTTGATAAAAAGAAGGGTGAGGTCTCGAGATGGACTTTAAAGAAGGCTCTTCGATCATGTCTTTTCATTTATTTTGCTTGCTACTACTCTCCATATCAATAGAATCATCATCATTCTTTTGTTCATTAACAGTGGGTACAAACAAATCTATGGTTGTTTTACCACTTCGAGTGGTAATGGCATGGCAGCGAGTATTATTCTTTGGATTTCACACAGTGTTTCTAGGGAGAGTCCTAGGCTGCCTTCGATTTAGTATGGCTGACATCTGACTAAATTATTGCTCCAACTATTTGATTATGGTAGAATGTGACTCAACTTTTTGATTTAGCCCTGACAGACCTACCTTAATCTCCTTAAGACAACTTTTTGACTTTCTTATCCTTTGACTAATTTTGAAAAATGTGCCTCTATTCTGGATTCTACATCATGAACACCTAGTGGAACGTGCATGTGACTCTTCTCCTTATAATCATCTATAGGTCGCCAATCACTATCTCTCTCTACTTCTATCTCAAAATTATTATTGTAATAGTTCTGACCTTGGTTCCCTTGCTCTTAGGCTCGAAAATCTGCCAACCAACAATTAATATACTTTGCTTTCTCTTCTGATTCAATCTCAACAATCCTAGAAGTTGATCCATATGTCCCGACTGTATTCACTTTCTCAGCACTTATAGTAGCAAATTATTTTATAAACAACCCAGTATTTTTCCGAAGGTGTGCAACCTCTTGCGCTACAAAATCATTACCAGCTCCATAATCATTAGTTGATCTAATATCATATGTACCTATGCCACAGTTAGCATCTCTAGTATGCCAACCCCTATTAGTTACAAAAATATCATCAAGCATATTCTGCGCAACATCTTACGAAGATGCATAAATGCACCTCACAAAATTATATTTTCCATTACTCTAGACCTAACATCCAATAATCTATCAAAAATTTCTAACAAGTTGGACCCGATGATTCTGTGATTAGGTACCATGCTCAACTTTTTCTTGAATCTAAACCATACCTCATACATGGATTCTACAGGTAGCTCTATGAAATTGTAGATTTCATCTTTCAACTATAACATCCTTGTAGGATGGTAAAACCTATTTAAAAAGTATCTCCTCAACTCATACCAAGTAGTGATTGAACCTCTTGGAAGTTCCCCTAACCATAGTAATGCTTCCCCAGTAAGCAAAAATAGGAATAACCTCAATCTCAAAGCTTCCTGACCCACTCTTGGGATCATATATGACATTCAAATCCCAGTAAATTTAGCCTAATGCATGTTTGCATCATTAGTTGCTGATCCCAAAAATACACCTTTTAAGTTTAACAATTGGATCATAGCTCTAGTAATGTCAAACTTAACATTGGGTGGTAGAGCATGAGAAATGATGTCTCCTATCTCATTTGGTTACATATAACCCATATCCTCTTCTTTATAATATGGGTGTAAGTGCTGATATGCAGGAATCAATTGTGGCCTAGCTAGTCTTTCTTCCGCTAGTATGGGTGCTTTTTCCACTATTAAATGCTCCATCTGTGTATATGTAACATTCAGGGATCTCTTGGAGAATGCAAAAGTGTCGCATTTGGACCAATAAGTAAAGGAGGAGGGTCTTGAACCCCAGTAGGAACACCATCACGAACTTGTCCTGACATCTTTCTCAATGTTTGAAGAATTCTTTCAGGCTCTAGATCAAATGGGAGTAAGGGATTGCCTTTTCTCCTAGTGTTAGACATACACTAGTGTATGCCAAATCAATAACAAAAAATAAAACCCACAAACTTACCCGATTCAATTAACTACTCAAATTGTCTCTCCTAACAACGACGCCAAAATTTGATGTCACCAAAAACTAACCTCAAAAGAAGTATGTTGCTGTGGATGCCTAATATAGTAACCCAACAAGTTTTGGGTCGATCCCATAGGGGAAACATTGAATCATTTCTTAACTTGTTTAAATCCATGAGTAGTGTAGAAAAGTAAATAGGGGGATTTGATATTAATCATAAGTAGTAAACAAACTTGAATGCTTTCAGGGTTGTAAACAATAGAAGATGAACACTAGGACTGTGTTCCCCCTAGCTTTTCAACCTCATAAATTTCTCGTGTTTTACCCACCTATTCTGCTGCTCTGCATGAATAGTCATCAAGCTATGTATTATCAATCGTCTTTTGAATGTGTTGATAAATCTCACCCTTTACCTTGTGAGTCTCAGGCCGTTACCTTATTGCTCCTTGTCTATGATTTCAGTTCAACTTTCACCTTTCAAGTCTCAAGTTGATTAGATATGATAATCAAATAATAAGATGGAAGAGACTATCATATTACTGTCTTAATCCTATTTTCCTAATCTCAAACTCCCTTGGTAGGACATTATTGAATACAAGCAATCCTCAAGCTTCTGTAGTAACTCTAAGGTCAATTAATATGAATAAGATTGAGATACATGCAATTATGTTAGAATAGATAAATTTCCCACTTTTTTTACGTAGCTAATCCGCCAGGATTCTCATTATACTAGTCAATAAAATTACCTGCTCATGTTCATGCAATAATCCATGATAATCAATAAAGAATTCATGTAATTGATTAAACTAGAATAAGACTAAAATTCAAAGTCTTCAATTCAATAATAACCCAAAAATCTCAAGAATAATGTAAAATAATATCAAACGCATAAAATAATATTAAGAAACATAAAAAAATAAAAGATTAACCCTAGGGTATTTATAGTATCTCAAAACAACCTAGAAATCCTAATTAAAATAGAATTGGAAAAGTAAGTCGGCACAAGGTAAGACTCACGTCATCTACTCATAAGGTGTTCTTATGAGTCGAATAGTGTCGCTCGTATGTTCTCTAGTGTCTAATATTCTAGGGATTCAACATTCTATTTTTATTATGACTCATTCTCATGAGTCATAGCTTGACTATACGACTTGTAGTCTTCACTCGTTACCACCTGGACTTGATCTTTCTTTGCTCTGAACACTGATCAACTTATGGTTGGACCTTATGAGTCCTACTCAGACTTCCAACTCATATTATTTTGTGACTTCAACTCTGAATGGCATCTTGAGGTTTTGTTATCTTTACAGTTGGTTGACATAACCCATATCCTCATCTTATGACTCCTATGCTCTAGTCATATCTTTTTGTCACTTAGATTTTTTACTTGGGTTTTGTCACTGTTATGCTTACGAGTAAGGCTATGATCTGTATGATATGTTGATGACAATTAAGGTGACCCGTATCATCCGCAGATATGTATTTTTAGGTATTTTTCTTCCAATTTCATTCCAAGCCTGTTATTTACCTATTGTACCTGCAACAACCCTAAAACTACCTCCTTTCTATGAAACAACCTAATTTCAAGAATAAATTCTTTATTTTAAGCATCGAAAGTGGCATTTTTACATGGAGCATCACCCATGCACCCAACTAATTCAAAAGACATCAATTCAAAACATGAATGATTCACAAAATCCATAGGAAAAATAATTCGACTAACAACATCCAAAAATCCTCAACTCAAACTCCAATCCATTAATTAAATCACATGGATGCCAATTGAAACACATGCTTTTAGTAAAAAAAGTTTTAGGGAAGAGATACATGCCTAAGAATATATATAATTTGGAGAAGAAACAACATAAATTGCCACTTAGATGCTCAATCCCTTACAAACTCTAGATGTTCTTTCTTGGAGAATTAGAGAGAGTTTACGAGTAGTTTATGATTGTCTATGTGGTGAAAATAACTCCCTTTAGAATGAGTTATGGTTGTGGGTTATGATTGGGGTAGAAGGGAAATGAACAAAGTACCCTCAGTTAAAAGTATGAGAAATTAGTTGTCAATCATTATGTGTCATATCACGACTCATGATGATTGAGTATAAGTCATTTCCTACACTCATAGTTGGGCATTAATGTAAGAAGGCTTTTACTGGTTTGGTCATGAGTCATATCCTATGATTTATGACCAGACCTTATAGTTTGTAGGTTTCTAATCGTAGTAACGATAGAAACATTGGCTACTTCACTAGTTTGGTCACAAGTTCTTCCCTACAACTGTGAGGTATCAATCATAGCCAGGAAAGCTAATGAGTTTAAATTTACCACTCATATACATCAAAATTTTGCACTCTACTATGACTAAATTATGAAAATAAGGAAAATTTGACACTTAAATACACTAATTCCCATGGTTTGTAATTTTACAAGTAAATTAAGGAAAATAAGTGAAGTGAGTTAAAAAGAGACCAAAATGGAAAAAGGTTAGTGCAAAAGTTGGAAATTCTAGAGTAGGAACTGACCCATAGTTACTGGGACTGCAGTTTGAGGGTCGCAGATGCGATAAGTTAGAATCCGTAATCATGATCAAGAAATGTAGGATCCGTAAATGTAGGATCCGTAATCATGATCAAGAAATGGCAATCGTGATAGAGCAAAAAAAAGCCTAGGGTCCAATTCTCTATGGCGCAACAACCCTTTCACTTTTAGGTCATCTAGCAACAAGAATTCAAGTTTTTGCATTGTAAAAACCCTACTAAATTGGGAAACATTATTTTGGTTAATTTTTCAAGGATCTTAGTTATAATTGAAGTTGAATTTGAATAATACCCTTTCTTATGTCTTCAATGAAAGCTTTGAATGTGAATTTAGGTATATTTCTTCTCTCAAACTTCATGAGTAGCTAAATATCTGTCTTGGAGTTATGTTGGAATAAGGTGCAAATATGTGTGGTTCTTAATTAATAGTGTAGATTTTTTGTTATTGATGTTGGGTTTCACTAGTGCTTGATTGATAAATTGGAATTTGTGGGTGAAATCCTCAAATTCCTAAAATCTCACATCATCCTTGAAAGAGGGATATTCATTTAGATCCATATCATCCTTGAAAAATGGATATGGGTGACAAGTAGTTGTGAACATTAATTAGATTTTAGCTTATTCCTTCCCTTGTCTTGTCTTAGAATTAAGGATGAAATGTGAATTTGCTATGTCTTGGGCATCTTCCTAGAAATAGAGATGCCCAATTGATGTTATGGGTTGGTTTGTTTGCCACACCCATGAGATATCTGAAAGAATCCATGGGTGATATTTTCGTGTTTGGTTGAAAAGCTAACATCAAAAACCCTTACCTAGCCTAACCGTATATGCATTAGCTAGATTTTGAATTTGATTCTCATACACCCATGCACTCTATGCCCTAAGAAAACATAATCCCAAGACTATTCTACTGTTAGATTTTTACGTACATTTGTTGCTCTAAATTGGTAGTTCAATTGAATTTTTTCTAAACAACTTTTCAAACCATACCCCCTAAATTTTAATTTGTGTTTTATTTTATGTTTACATTGCGGGTAAATGCTTAGTAGCTCCCAACATGCATAAGACTTGAATACTAGTTACACTCCCTATGGATTCGACCCCAACTCAAGTTGGGTTATTATATTTGCAACGATCATCCTACACCATAACAATGGTATATGTGAGCATGATCAGAATGGCATTGTTGCCGAGGAGTGAAACTTAGTTTTTGCTTGTATGATGTTGATAGTAACTTTAGGTTTACTCGTAGTATCTGTTATTTATTTTGGTTGTTATTTTTTTCTTTCTAGATGATTTCAATAGTGTCCACGACATAATGAGTGATCATGCAAGTAATTTTGGGACTTTTTATAGGCCCCTTGATGATGAAGACCATCTCTATAATATGGGGCGTTCTAGTGCCATTCGTATCCTACCAAATGTGTGGAATGGGGTCTTCCACATCATAAGTGTGATGTTTCACATAATTGTGACTTTACACATAATTCAAATGAATGGACTCTTTGGGGTCAAGATCACGAAGACCCAAACTTGCACTTGAAAAGTTTTGTCGACATATGTTCCCCATTCGACATTGCTCATATCTCACAAAAATCTATACAGTCGCACCTCTTCTCGTTCCCTCTATCGGGTGAGGCGGTGTTGTGGTTAAGTTCTCTTCTTACCGGGTAATCACATTATGTGTCAAGCTTACCAATGCTTTCTTGGATCGTTACTTCACACTATAAAAAATGTCACAAATGTGGTATAAAATCATTAATTTTCATCAACCTAATGGGGAGAATCTATATGAAGTTTGGGAAAGATTTAGTGAAAAGCTTGTGAAATGTCCTAACCACGAGGTATCGGACAAGATGGTCTTACAAATATTTTATAGGGCATTGGACCAAGTCAATAAGACCATGGTAGACAATGCGGTCGGTGGATCAATTGTAAGGTTGTCATATAAAGCAGCTTTAACTTTTCTTAAGTAAATAACAAAGCAAAATAATGGTGGCACACACGGGAAGCTAAGGTAGCCCAATATTCCCCTACCACCTACTATGTGGACAAGGAATAAAGAAAGAAAGAATAAGAGATGGAGGAAAATATAGAAAAATATGATGGCACAATTAGACCTCCTTACAAAGCATGTGATGGGTGCACCTACAAAAATGGTTAATGTTGTGGAATCCAAAGGATATGATGAAGAAGAATCCAAGAATCTTGATAAATAAATTAGATATTTGGCAAACTACTCGGGGTGTTCTCACTTGGCCTATAAAAGGCAAGGTGGGAACAAAGGTTGGACCAATCATGAGTAAGAAAGGGAATAGTATGATTGAGATAGAGATCTTGATTAGAGGGATAATGAAAGGGTAATAGATTTGTACCCCTCATGACTGAGTGAAAATTAAGGAGTCAAAACCTGTGGATCCCAAAAAGTTCAAGGCCGATGATATGCTTGCTAGAATATTAATCAGAGTGGAACGGACAGACAAGATGGTCATAGAATTGAAAGGAGATTTTATCATATCAACCAAATGGTTCTATCAAACTTTGATTCAATCAAACAATTAGAGACCCAATTGGCTATATTTCAATTGCACTTAATGCTAGTCTAAAGGGTGGCTTTCATAGTGATATGGTGGAAAATCCAAAAATTGATGCTCAAGTCATCACAATTGTCACCCAGAGCAGTAAATAACTTGGTGCACAAGAGGTTGAGGTTAAAGAAAAGTCGCATAATGATCTAGTAAACACAAAGAAGAAGTATGTGGGTGAGCCTAATGATGAGACTCCAAAGTCTCAAGAAGAGGATGATCATGAACCAATGATAAATAAATAGATGGTTGAAGAGAAGGGAACTCCGAAGGTAATTGAGTGTGATGAAATAAAATGTGACCCATGGTACCAAATGAAAATCCCTCCTTTTGTCCCTCAAAGACTCAAGGAAAATAAGAAAAATATAAAATTCAAGAAGTTTCTCACCAAGCTTAGATATCTTTCAATTGATATCCCGTTGCTAGAAGTCATTCATGAAATCATAGGATATTCTTATCTAATGAAAACATTAGTGTCAAAAAAGCCCTGTATGGATGGTGAAACCATAGGAGTTACCCATGGTTGTAGTGCTATCATGACTAGTCTTATGGTGGAAAAGAAAGAAGATCTGGGATCCTTCACAATCCCTTGAAGAATTGGGACGCACAAATTTGATAAAGCCATGTGTGACCTTGTTTCAAGCATCAATATAATGAAATATTCAATCTATTGAAGGCTTGGTTTGGACACTCCTACTCCTACAACAATGAGATTCTTGATGATGGATTGCTCCATCAAGAAGTTGTTTGGAGTTTTCTATGATGTCTTGGTCAAGTTTGATCATTTTATTTTCTCGATGGAATTTGTTGTCATAGATTGTGAAATTGACCAAGAGATACCTATTGTCCTTGGGAGACGTTTTTTGTAAATTGGGAGATTAATTGTTGATATCGATCAAGGAGAGATAAAATTTTGGGTCCAAAATAATGAAGTGTCTTTTCGGGTTTGTAAAATTGAAAAACAACCAATGCAACTTCAAGTGGTGTCCTTCATTGATGTGGTGGACAAAGAAGTGGATGAAGGATCCCTCAAGGATCCAAATTAAAAGTTAAAGAACGTCGTGTCGTGATGATAAATTAGACGCTAGGGGGAGGCAACCCACCAATTTTATGAAAGTGGCACGTATCCTTTGAATTTTAATTCTTAGAGTAGGTTTTATTTTTGTTTGTGATTAAATAATAAAATTGTTGTGCTATTGGGTGTTTTGAATGAGATTAAGAAAGGGGAAGTATGGTACATTTGAGTAGTACACTGAACAGGGGAAAATGGAGGACCAAAAATTAGCCTCAGTTACCAAAATTGCGGTATGTGTGCTATCACCATTGCAATTTTCATGTAATCGTGATCACGGTTAAGGCTCTTTAAGACGAACAGTCTCAGCCCCACCACATTCCCTCTTTCTAACTCTTTCAAATTTTTCTCAAATTTCACCTACTTTTGATTATGTGTTGAGCATATAATTGTGCATTGCATCCTTCCTAGCCTCTCTCAATTTAGTATGTGCTTCAAATTCTCTTTTATGCTTATGTGTAGGACTAGAACTCATGTCTATGGAATGGCATAAAATTGACTTTGATGATAAATCTTTGTTTAATTAGACTTTCTTGGTGTGGTTAGTTGTTGTTATTGCTGTGCACATTCTTGGGGAATTCTTGAGTACCCAAAATTGTTCAAAATGGTAAAAATAGAATCTGCACACAAAGTGTTTGATTAAATACCCAAATGAAGTTCTTACAAGTTTTCTCATATTCTAAGGGCATGATCAAACATCTTGGGACTAAGTTTCATGTTCATAAAGTAAATTTTCTATTTGAAACACAAATGGGCATTGAAATTTAAAGCTTTGGATTGTGAAAAAACTTGGTCTAATAATGCTTCAAATATCACAATCATGATTGCATTGGCGCGATTACAGTCACAAAACTGCGATCTTGTTAGCACGATTGCGGCATCTGAGGCTATTTTTCAACCTAGATATAAAATCTTTTAAGTCCATTTCTTACCTAGAAATTGCAAAGACACCTCCCCATTAGCTAATTGAATAACATAGCATACTTTTCATATGTAAATGTTGATTATTAATATTTTTCTATTGATTCTCAGATTTCTAAAGGTCAAAATAAAAGATTTTTATCATACCCACTTTATGGCCTAGGAGTGCCAAACGTTGTACTATGCTGAGACAAAGCTACTTCCGGAGAGAGGCATATGCAGATAAGGTGTCGTAGAAGCTCCCGACATTTTACAAAAGATTTGTAGCCTCAAGGTGGAGGTGTTTTATCTCAGATCTATGTTGGGCGAATGAACATTAGGTGAGGGAATTTTACGCTAATCTTAGTGTAGTATCCTTCTCTTAACCAGTTGTAAGAATTCAGGAGAAGAATGTTCACTTTATGGATGAATAGATTAATGATCTATATAGGCTACTGGATGAGGACATAGATCAATTCAAGGCAAAAAGGTGTGAATTGGCAAGTTGGTTGGTTGAGAAGTTGTGTCCTGTTATAAATGTCTCTTAGGATGCCACCAAGATGGGGATACATTGCATGACTTCACGACTGAGCTGAGGATATGGTTAGCCATTATTTGTAGTTGGGTCTCTCCATGCACTCACATGACCTATGTTCCGAAAATGCAAGATCGGATGGTTGCATGTATCTTAGAAAACATTCTTTTGAATGTTGGTTAGCTTATGCTTTCGGTCATGACGTGTTTCAAGAACCAAGTTGACTCTCTCTTTTTATTTCCTGCTTTGATCATAGAGTTTTTCATGATATCCAAGTTTGAGGAGTATTCCAGAGACATATGGGTGTACCCAAAGACCTCTATTTACCCATTGAAGATTCAGGGTGAAGGTGCGCTTGGTAAAAGTAAGAAGATAAAGATCAACTCAGACATGTCGGTAGACAAGGACACTGTCTCATGCAATCCATCCATTGTAGGGCTATCTGAGTTGATCTTAGTGGAGATGAGGGCAATCAAAGAGCTTGTGTCATGGTTTAATATAGGGCTAGGAGAGTCGTCTACCACTCACCATTTATATGTTGCTCAAACTAACTATGAGCGGTATCTAGCATATCAAAAGGAGTAGGAGGCCACTATCTTTAGGATTAAGAGAGACTTCTCATCCTTCTCACAGTTGCATAGAGAGCTCAAGGAGTTTCATGACAAGATGAAGAAGAAAAAAAAGAAAAAGAAGAGACACAAGTTCTTTACCAATATATGGAAGGGGGTAAAGGGCCTATGGAAGGTCCTGAAACCCAAATATAAACTTCTTTCTCCCTACGTTAGTGATGATGATGAGGTCCCAGCTATATGGTCAAAGTCAAATGATGCCAAGACTGAGAGCGACAACAATGCTTGATGCGGTTATAGGAAGCATCCTTTACTCTTTTCTTATGCTTTCTTGATTATGCAGTGAGGTTACTACAAGTTTTTAGTTGGGGTTGTGTGTCTCTGTATTAATTTATTTTGGCTTTATCTGTATTATTAAGATAATTGTTGGATGTTTTTATGTTTAATTAGATGATTTTTATTTTGGTTTATAATAATTGGGCACCCCGATGGTGCCTACATTTCATGGATTAGTTGTTTATTTTATTCATAGTTCTTATTTAATTTTATCTTTTTGGTGATGAGGTCGGACAAGCCTTTCCCTACGATAGATTGGGTGATGACATTTGTTAGGGAA
The DNA here is from genome assembly GCF_002878395.1 of Capsicum annuum. NCBI lineage: Eukaryota > Viridiplantae > Streptophyta > Magnoliopsida > Solanales > Solanaceae > Capsicum > Capsicum annuum. The sequence goes on along the minus strand of NC_061118.1, from coordinate 109,358,954 downwards.
ATTCATCATGATTCGGTTTGGAGCCATAATGTAAGGAAAGTCTAAGTACTCGTGGCATTAGAGTTTTAGGATCACTCGTATATCTATGGTGAAGCCTAAGTAATCATATGGGTCTACCTTATGAGAGCCAAATTGTGAGAAGACGGCCTTATTTGGTTCCCTCAATAGCAAATTTTGTGTGGTGTGAATGCGAAGCAAACACCCCTCCATCTGAAAATTTTAAAAACCAAGGGCACGAATGTGAATAATTTTGTAACAATGCTTTCCCTCTTCTTATGACTCCAAAGTCCTTAATTTATAGTACATAGTAAATACCTCCTTTTGTTTATAGTAGGAAATGCATTTGAGCTTCCTTGAAAAGTTTGCATGTCATGTGCGATGAGCGTAGTTATTTAACTCTCATGCTTGCTTGTATTATCTAGAAGTTGCACCGTTAGTCTCTCAAGGATAATTTTGATTATGCATGGTTGGTGAAATGATCTTAGGCCTTCTTTGTGAACATAGGAACCCACTTTAGCCTGAAAGCCTACCCGTTCATAGAATAGTATCCCTAGTCACCCAATTAGAACCTTTAAGTCTTTCTTTGGCAACCACATTACAAGCCTTCAACCATTTGAAGTTTACCCCGTTTTTGAACCCTATCATCTTTGAACTTGAAAATGTAACTTGAGGCCAAAAGTCTATGTTGGGGGTGGTAAGTTTTGGAAGAGATGACCTTGGGCCATGGTAGTGTAAGTGGATGCCTAAAAGCTAAGAAAAGAGAGTAAATGAAAAAGTGAAAAAGAAAGGAATCAGCAAAAGAAGGAAAAGCATAGCTTGCATAAAACAAAAAATTGAGGAAGAAAAATGCTTTCAAAAGAATTGGGTTGATCAAGGTTGTGAAAGTAGGAATGTGTGAAATAAAATCAAGTAAAGTGGTCCATGGTTCAAAATTTTATTGAATAGTGTGATGTAGATATTCAAGAAGGGAGTAGTCACTTTATTCCTAAGTGATATCATACCATTTCTTTGAGCCTACATTACAAGCTTGAAAAAGTCCTTTGACATCTCCAATCAAGTGTATTCATAGTAGTGACGATTGAAAATAAGGGCAAGCATATGGTATGATACTCGATCACATTGAGAGATTCTTTATGAGAGTGATCATTTTCACTTAAATCCCTTATTGCATGATAGATAATTTAGTGTTTGGGATTTTCTTTTTGTTAGGAGGCATGTAGACTAATCAAGGTGGGTGAAATTGTCATCTTCCAAAAATGAGGCAAATAAGTATAGTTGAGTCACTATCGATGGAGAGTCACTTCTAGAGAGTTAGTGATTGTTTCAATGTTTTTCTTTAAATTCTTTTTAGTCTTTCAGATTGTGCTTCATGTTGAGGGGTGCTGAGAGAATAGCTTTACCCATTCTTGATAGATACTTGATGGTGGCAATCAAGTTTGAATTCATTGTTATATTTGGTCATATAAATGGGCTTAAAATTGCAGTCTCATTGAGTTAGTTGTGTTGCTTGAGTACAAACAAAGGTTTAAGTTGGGGGTATTGATGAATGGTAAATTTACCACTTATATACATAAAAATTTGTGCACACTGCTATGATTAAATCGTGTAAATGAGGTAAATTTGCCACTTGAATGCACTAGTACTCATGGTTTGTAGGATTATAGGTAAATGAAGGAACACAAGTGGAGTGAGATGAAAAGACACCAAAAATAAGAAAAGTTAGTGAAAAATTTGGATATTCTAGAGCAAGAACTGACCCTTAGTTACCACAATCGCGGCCTGAGGGTCACAATCGTGACAAGTCAAAAACAGTTAAAGTGGCGATCGCGATGGATGAAAAATAGCCCAGGGGAAGATATGCAATTTCTCACAGTTTGTTCCAATTCTCTATAGGGCAAAACCCTTTCACTTTTGGGATATCTTGCAACAAGAATTTAAGTTTTAGCATTGTTAAAACCCTACTAAATTGGAAAACATTATTGTAGTAAATTTTTCAAGTATTTTAGTTGTAATTATGCTCTCCTGGAGACTTGTACTTGTTCCTATTTGTAAAGTGGATGCTTCTACTTAGCCATTTGTCATCTGAACCCTTCAACCCATCAAAATCAAAAATTTTAAACCTTTCTAACTATGTGTGTTGCTCACTCTCCATAAAAAATGTCATGTCAAATCCACGTCACATAAATCAATAACATGTCATAATATCTTCATTAATTAATTTGTTGGATTATTAATCAAAAATATTAAACAAAAAATAAAATAATAAATTTAAATTTTATTTTATAAAAGAAAATTCATCTCCATCATTAGTTATAAATTTTAAATAACAATATATATCATATCTATATAACTTGATCAATTAATAATATAAATTAGAATTTATATATCATAAAATTACGATTCAAAATCATAAAATATCATAATTTTATACAATCAAAAACTTTAAAAATGAAGATGAGATTTTGACTTGAGATTTCGCATATATATCATATAATCAAAAACTTCAAAAACAAAAATTTTTATCTCTATCATTATTTAAAAAAATTCATCTCTATCATTAAATAAAAATAAAAGAATAAACTAAAAAATTATTTTTAAAATAAAATTCATCTCCATCATTATTTAAAAATTTTAAATAACAATTTATATCATATTAATATAACTTAATCAATTTATAATATAAATTAAAATTTATATACTATAAAATCTAGGTGTCTGGAGAGAGTTTGGCTGATATAGTGGTGGGGTGTGAGGAGTGAAGGGAAAGGAGAAAGGGTCGCTGGTGTGTTGGTGGGGGACGGGAATGGCTAGGTGGGGTAGAGGGGGAAGGCTGGCTGGCTAGTGTGGTGGCGATGATGTTGTGTAGGTTTAATGGTGGTGTTACATAGGGATTGGGGATGGGGGAAGGTGTAGCATGAGGTGGGGGTTAGAGAAGGGTACTGGATAGGGTGGAAGGATGGAGAGACGGCGTTGGATGGGGTGATGGATAGAGGGTAGGTGCTAGAGAGGTGGAGAGATGGGGGAGGGTGGGGTGACCCCTGGTGGTTTTTTTATTTTTTTTAAATTTATTATTTTTTTATCTTTTAAAAAAATATTTAAATAAAAAATATTATATGACGAGCTTAAATAATGCGTGTAAACATGTGTCTTGCCAACTCAGCAATTTAATGCCACATATGCATAAGAAGGTCTTAAAATCTTGTATTTTGATGGGTTGAGGGGTTCAGATGACAAAAGTGTAATTAGAGGTATTCACTTTAAAAACTAGGACAAGTACAAGGGTTTACGAGACTATTTGTCTTTTAAAGAAAACCCTTTCTTACATCTTCAATGGATGCTTTGAATGTGAATTGGGGTATATTTCTTCTCTCAAACTTCATGAGTAGCTAAACATCTATCTTGGGGTTATGTGGGAATATGGTGCAAATGGGTGTGGTTCTTATTTATTAGTATAGATTCTTGGTTAACGATGTTGGGTTTCACTAATGCTTGATTGATAAATTAGAATTTGTGGTTGAAAGCCTCAAAATCCCACATCATCCTTGAAAGAAGGATGTGACTATTTATTTAGATCCCATATCATCCTTGAAAAAGGGATATGGGTGACATAGTATTTGTGAACAATAATTAGATGTTATCTTATTCTTTGCCTTGTCTTCGAAATAAGGGTGGATTGTGAATTTGTTGTCTTGGCCATCTTCCTAGAAATAGGTATGCCCAATTAAGGTTGTGGGTTGATTTGTTTGGCACACCTATAAGATATCTAAAAGGATCCATGGATGATATTTTTGTGTTTGGTCAAAAAACTAACATCAAAATCCCTAACCTAGCCTACGCATATAGTCATTAGCTAGAGTTTGCATTTGATTCTCATACACCTATGCATTATTTTTCCCTAGGAAAACATAATCCCAAGAGTATTCTCTTATTGGATTTTTACCTAAAATTGATACTCTAAATTGGTAGTTTAATTGAATTCGGTCTAACCAACCTTTCAAACTATACCCCCCAAATTTTAATTTATGTTTTACTTCATGTTTACATTGCGGGTAAATACTTAGTAGCTCCCAATACGCATAAGACTCGAATACTATACACTCTTTGTGGATTCGAGCCCAACTTAAATTAGGTTATTATATTTGATAGCGATTATCCTACACCAAAACAATGGTATAGGTGAGTGTGATCAGCAGCTAGCTCAAAACTCAAAAACTTTAGAGGCAAAAATTTAAGGTATTACATTCTCCCCCTAGGATCATTAGCCCCCAAATAATGAATCAAGGCATCCATTAGCCCAATTGTAAGTCAGGAATGCAATCACAAAGCCATTAACAAAGTCAAAAAATAAAAAGAGTAGGAAAATACATACCTTAAGCACGATTATCCAACCTGAGGAACAAGGACGGATATTACGACTCCAAGTCCTCTTCGGTTTCCCAAGTAGTTTCTTCGACCTTATGGTTCCTTTAAAGGAACTTCATTAAAGCTATATTTTTATTCCTCAAACGATGAACTGGCCTATCCAAAATCTCAACAGGAACTTCCTTATAAGACAATGAATCTGAAATACCAACACTCTCAATAGGCTCCACGAAAAAAATTTCACCCACGCACTTCTTCAACATCGGAACGTGGAAAACTGGATGAATGGAACTCTAAGGAAAATCCAACTCATAAGGAACATTGCCCACTCTCCTTAAAATTAAGTACGAACCCATATAGCGGGGACTGAGCTGCTCCCAAATCTCATCACTTCCCTCATAGAAGATACCTTCAAGAACTCGTAATCGCCAACCTCTAACTCCAACTCCATTCTCCTTACATCTGCATAGTATTTTTAGTAACTCTAAGCAGTCCTAAGCCTATCCCTGATCACCTTCACTTTCTCCATGGCTTGGTGAACCAAGTCCATACCGAATAATATAGTCTCACCAATCTGAAACCACCCAATATGAGATCTACACCTCCTACCATAAAGAGCCTCAAAAGGAACAATCCTAATACAAAAATGATAACTATTATACACAAACTCAATGAGATACAAATGATACACCCAACAACGTCCAAAATTAATCACGCAGGCCCTTAGCATATCTTCCAAAGTCTGAATGGTCCTCTCCACTTGTCCATCAGTCTGAGGGTGGAATGCGGTACTAAGATTAACCTATGTGCCCAAGCCTTTTTGAAATAAATGCAAAAACTGAGAAGAGAACTGTATACATCAATCCAAAATAATGGAAATTGGAGCACCACGCAATTTCAAAATCTCCTGAATGAACAACTTAGCATAATCCTCTCTAGAGTAAGTAGTCCTCACAGCAATAAGTGAGCGGACTTAGTCATCCTATCCATGATGACCCAAAATGAATCATGCTAATTCCAAGACCTTGGAAGACCGATAATAAAATACATGTTGATCATCTCCCATTTCCATATAGGCAACTTATCTCTTAAGACAAGCCACCCAGCCTTAAGTGCTCAACCTTTACTTGCTGATACACCATACATTTAGCCACGAAGTTCTCCACATCTCTTTTTATGTTGTTACACTAATAAATCTCTTTCTAGTCATGGTACATCTTCATCGAACTAGGATGAACAATATACCTCGACTCATGAGCCATAGTCAAAATCCTTTCTCATAGCCCATCAACATTCGAAACATACAACCTACCTTGGTACCTCAAGATACCATCACCCTAATCTCAAAATCCATAACCTTTTGTTGGCCCACATCAGCCTTAATCTGCATCAAGATAGGATCCAAAACCCGCTTCTCCTTTACCTCAGCACCAAGAGATGACTTCACCACCTCTTGAAAAATGATACCTCAATCCTCTGAATCCAAAAGGTGAACTCCCAAGTTAGCCCTTTACCGACCCTTTTTTCTGCTCATCCACATGGGATAAGCTCCCCATGGACAACCTACTAAGAGCATCAGCAACTATATTAGCTTTACCTGGGTGATTGTTAAGACCTATATTATAACCCTTGAGTAACTCAAGTGATCTTCTTTGCCTGAGGTTCAACTCCTTCTAGGTGAACGCATATTGTAAGCTCTTATGATTTGAATAAGTCGACATGCTCACCATACAAATAATGATGTCAAATCTTTAACACAAACACCATAGCCACCAACTCTAGATCATGAGATGGATTATTCCTTTCATGAACCTTAAGATTTCTAGAAGCATATGCTACTACCTTACCACGTTGCATCAAGACATGGCTTAGTCCCACTCAAGATGAATCACAGTAAATAACAAAACCACTCATTCATCCGAGAAGGGTCAAAATTGGTGCAAAACTCAAGTTATCTTTCCACTTCTCAAAACTATCCTTACAATCATCAGACAACAAAAAATTCACCTTTTTCTTAGTCAACTTAGTCAACGGAGCAAAAATAAAAGTGAAGCTCTAGACAAAACTCCTATAATACTCTGCCATGCCCAAGAAGCACTGAATGTTAGTTGGAGTCATGGGTCTAGGCCACTTCTTAGCCACCTCAACTTTTTGAGGATCTACCATGATCCCATCACTAGAAACAACATGACCTAAAAAGGTCATAACATTCAACAAAAACTCACATTTCAAAAATATGGCATACACAATCGTTAATCCTTAAGAGTCTGCAATACTACTCGGAGATGATTGGCATGATCCTCATCTCTCTTAGAATATACAAGGATATCATCCATAAACACTATCACGAACAAATCCCAAAATTGCTTGAATAACTAATTTATGAGATCCATAAATGCAAACGGAGCATTAGTCGATCCAAATAACATAACTAGAAACTCATAATGACTACACTGGGTAAAGAAAGCATTCTTAGGGATATCTACCTCCCTAATCTTTAACTGATGGTAACACAATCGAAGGTCAATCTTAGAGAAACATCTAGCACTCTAAAGCTGGTAAAAAAGGTAATCAATCCTCGAGAAAGGGTACTTATTCTTCACAGTTACCTTCTTCAACTGCCTATAGTCTATGAAAATCTAAAGAGACCCATCTTTCTTACACAAAAAAAGGATAGGAGCACCCCATCGAGATTCACTAGGATGGATAAAACCTTTATCAAGAAGATCCTTTTTCTGCTTTATAAGTTCTACCAATCAGTTAAAGCCATTCTATATGAACGGGTAAAAATAGGATGGGTATTGGATAGAAGATCAATCCTAAAGTCTATTTCTATATTGGGAGGAATACTAGAAAGATCATCGGGAAACACTTCATGAAATTCATTAACTATGGGGATAGATTGTAGGGACTTTCAAAACCAAAATCCTTAACTCGAACTAGATAGTATAGACACCCCTTGGAAATTAACTTCCATGCTATAAGATAGGAAATAAACCTTCCCTTATGTATTAAAGAACTCTTTACCCACTCAATCACTAATTCATACGGGAATTGGAAACTGACCTTATGGGTCTTACAATCCAAGAAAGCATAACACAAATGAAGCCAATCCATCAAAAATATAGGATCAAAATCCACCATATCCAACTCTATCAGGTCAACCAATGTCTCCCTATAAAAGATGGACAACATATAGCCCCTATAGACTTTTCTAGCCAAATAGAATCACTATTTAGGTAGATACAGAGAAGGGATTGGAAATGCACTTAAGTTCAAAACCAAAATAAAAAGCCATATAGGGTGTCACATAGGAGAGGGTAAAACCCGAATCAAGTAAAAAATACACATCACTAGTGAAAAGTTATAACATGCCAGTAACAACGTTAGGAGATACCTTAAATTCCTGATGGATGGCAAGATCATAAAGACGATTTCAACCAGTGCTGGTACCAAAAGTAGCACCTTTTGGTGTAGGAGCTGATGAAGTAGCAACTGGAACATTATTAGTTCCTGAAGCAATCGTAGTTGAATAGTGTCACTACAAATGCGTTGACTGACCATACTTATGGAACTTATTCCTCTCCTCATCAAACTAACCATGATAAAACTGTCCATAAAAATGACAGGGAGGATAAGATGGGGCTAACTGATCTCCACTAGCCTGACACTAGGCCCCTTGTCCTTAAACCCACTGTTTTTCTTAAAGTGATGATCACCAGACAACGTAGGATATAGAATACTAGTTGTAGAATATGAACTCGATTTTTTCCAAGTCCTTTTCTTGTACCACTACCTACTATCTCTACCACTTTCTGCTAGCCTCCACCCTGCTCTGAATATCTTAACTTCTTATTCTGTCTTTCTCCCATTTCTACTTGTTTTTTCTTTTCATCTTCAACCTGTTGCATATACACTACAAGACTAGAGATGTCCATTTCATTATTCAACATTGCAGCCTTACACTCAAGAACCAAGTCCTAAGATAAACCTAAAGAAAACTTACTCATTCTCATCCTCATACAAGACATAATCTCCAGGGCATAATGAGACAATGGGTGGAATTTCAAAGCATAATTCTTCACAATCATCCTTTCTATTTCAATTGCACAAACTCCTCAACTTTAGCCTCCCTAAACTCCTGAGGAAAGAAACAATTAAGGAAAGCACCTAAAAATTCCTCCCACATAGCCAGCTCGACATCATCACCCCTCAAATGGTCCCACTCCTCATACCACTGATATGCCATATCCTTCAACTGATATGCAGCAAACTCCACACCCTTCACATCAGTAGCATGCATACCCTAAATATCTTCTCCATTTTATCAACAAACACTTGAGGATCCTCTACAACCTTAGAGCCTATAAAGGTAGAAGGGATCAATATCATAAACTATCCAGCTCTAGTAGCCTCAAAATATAGAGCAACAGAACTAACAAGGTCAGGATAATGAGACTGAGAAGTAAAATTGAGTTAGCAGGTGAATGGATCAACAAAACAAAATATTAGAAATGGCTCTTTGGGCCGGTGGGGCATGAATATCATTCATCCAAGAAGCCCGAGGAGAACTGGTATGGACTGGTAAAATACTACAAGGGGCGGTATAGTCGATAACAAGGACCCTAGATAGGGTCTGAACTCTATAAACAAGGAGAGTTCCATACACATTGTCCTCAAATAGGATAGAGAGTTTCCACAAGCAACAGATCTTTAAGAAGGCATGACCTGAAATGCAAACAAATGTAACTTAGATATGTTTTCAAGACCTTAAACTCTATGGTCTGAAAATAGATCAAAAGAAAAAGGAAATATTCCTAAATGCCTCATAGCCTCTCCCTTATAAGTGTGGCGTGATACACACCTATAAAACAGACTCTACTTGACATAGATTATTGGAAACTCAATGACCATGAACTAGGGCTTTGATACCAGGCTTCTCATAATCCGAATTTGATACCAATCTTCTCATAATCCGAACCATGTCCTATCGTGATGGGTATCTCAAGCCCACCAAGAAACAAAAACCAAAACCCCTCCCCCTCCATTAACCTATCTAACCACAACACAATAAAACTAGAAATAAAGGAGTTCAAAACATATTACAAGATAGAGCTAAGTTTCAAACATATAACAAGGTAGATAAATCAACAACAAGAGGGACATAAGAATCCACAACACAACCTACCCACACTTTGTCCATAAAAACCTCTAAGAAACTAAACATCAATCTACATTGGGACATGCCCCCAACTATAGCCAAAACCTACAACAATAGTCTAAGATATAAGTAAAGATAAGACCATGAAATGAGGGCCTTCCAAAAAATGGAAGCTCACCATTTCAAAGATGACTCACGGACAATCCAGAAATCACCTAGCACTGTGCAAGGAAACAGAAGTATTTTCTGACCCTACATCACATGGGGAAATAGCATCAGGGGACGGTTAGCAGGGTGAGCACTAGTATGTAACTCAGGGAAAGGATAAAATAATTCCATGATCAAACATTCCAAAAAAAATCATTCCAAAATCATATGCAAACAATCATATATATATATATATATATATAAAATGCCAGGATAGGGGTAAGGTTTAGCATGAGAGTTAAAACATTTACCTGGATATTGTAGCTTAAACCATCATCTTTACCCATAGGATATGTAGGTACAACTCTCATTTTGCTAAAAAGGTCCGAAGGTACGTGAACCACATGAACCAGGGTATCGAGAAAGGCTGGGGAATCCATGACCTTTCACCAAATATATAGAGTGTGTCATAACCACACGGTCATTAAGACCAACCCTCAAGTCAAAAAATGTGGGTTTCCAGTATCAGTCCCTTAGGACCTCCACTTTCACAACTTAGCTACACAACTCCTTTTAAGCTCAATTAAAACATTTACACATTCCTTCCATTAAACCAAGGACCATCTAGTAAGGTACATATCGCTGGTATCATCATACTAATTACCCTTGAAAGCTAATGTCATTATGCTATTTTTATTAACAATCAACTTGGGGGAATCCACGACCCACATGGTTTGGCTATCCATTAACTTAGGGGAATCTATGACCCCAATAGTCCAATTATTCATTAACTTGGGGGAATCCACGACCCCCAAGGTTCAATTAGAAATCAAGTCATGGCTATAAAGGCATTTCAAAACCATTTGTTTCCAATTAGAAATTTATGTAATGCAATAGGTTCAATTAGTTTTATTATATATTTACCCATATTTCAAAGCCAATTTCATAAGGTTGGGTTGATGTAACACCCCGAATCTGGTAACCAAAATGCTACATGGTGCCTATGACCCCGAAGGAACTCAGGCTAACCCATGACTGATATTTGTAACTAAGCACTGAATAATATACTAAAATTATACAAAATACATAAAAGCTGTAATGCCATAAGGTTCAAAACTAAATAAACATCTGATAAAATAATGTCTGGAAATGGTACAACAAATACCAAAACAAATCTGAAGTAATTGTCTTGCATACTATATAGTCTGAAAGCCTCTAAACTGTCTGAATAAGGAGTTGATGGGATAGGTCCCCAACTAACTCCGACAACTAAATTAAATTAAAAGCTAAAATAGTAATGTAATCATCATGTCCTCAAAGAATGAGGAATCACAGCTTACTCTGACTGCTGAACTGGGATACTACTGATGCTCTAGAGCTCATACTTCTAAACCTATGGTATAAGACACCATAGTGCAAATGCATCAATACTTTGAATATACTGGTATGCAATTGAGGTAGGCTGAATGCAAATGGTTCATATACTTGAAAAATACTTACTGACTGACTAACATGAATGTGAGAATACATGCATGACTACATAACTATAACTGAGATCGTTATAGGACTGAATACTGAGTCTACTAATATTGACCCCTGAGTCACTAATAAGTGAGAAATACTAATACTATATTACTGAATAATGAGAGACCGATACTATGTTGATAATACATGAATAACTATTTCTGACAGTTCTGATAATGAAGAACTGGTCTGCTTGACTGTATCTAACAATCCTAAAGTTGAATATAGATAATATGAGTTTTGAGTAGTGATATAACTGATAACATGAGTGATTGTATCTGATAGTCCAGAATCTGATGGAACTAGCTGAGTTTCGTACTATATCTAAATTTGACTGTATCTAACAAATATGAAATCTGAAGAACTATCTGAGTTCTTTTACTAAGACTGAGAATGAGATTGTGAGAGGTAATCATCTAACTGATATGCCCCAAAACTAAACTGGTGGGGTTAAACCTATAGCCCTAGTTGGAAGGGTGTCAATATCGTGCCACGGGTAAAGACCTACTGTGAGTATACCCTCGCTAACAGGGAGCTCTTCCATCAACCCCTCAATTAGGTAACCCAAATGAGATGTATATATATATCCCTAAATACGTAGGGTGCATCTCAACCTATGCTGGCTATGTAGTTCTGGAATACAAGGATTTCTTCTAAGGATCACACCCTCTATTGAATAACAGGTGAGTCCCCATCCTTGGGTTCACTAGGTGCTGAATCCTACTCCCAACTGAATAGACACTAAACTGAACTGATTAACTTATGGTATCATTTAGCGGAGCTAAGACTGAATTTCCTGAGTTCTGTTGACCGACAAAATACCACTGAGATCTGAGGACTGACTGAGAGTACTAAAGGTACTGAGACTTATTGGGAATACTGAGATCAAGGAGGTTAATAAACTACTGAGATTACTGAGATTTTTGAGATTTCCTGAGTCACATAAATGACTGAGTTCTATGGATCGTTACTTGTCTAAAGTATTGTGAAAACATGACATGGCTCTAGGCACATAGCTAAGTTGCCAGGTATAAGTACCCCCAGGACTCGATGGAAAGAAACTGACATAACAAACTTACTCGAACATATTTCCAACAACACAATTCATAATTCATTTATTGAAGCACTTCATCAAACATGTGATATGCTTAAACCCGTACATAAATTGGGATTTCATAATATCATGCTAGTTGGGCACTTTTCCTTCATATAGGCATTCAATCAAACACATGGTAGACATAGTATATGTAAACAACATTGTACAACAATTAGACATCATGGTTCAATTCTAATTTCATCATTATAGGGTTTAATCGTAAGTTCACATGAATATACATCTATACTAATCAATTCCACATAAATTTGATCACCCAACATGGATTAGAATTCAATTAATCATTCTCAACATGAACAAAACAAAACCAACATGAAACTCATAAAGAAATCCATAAACTTGAAGTTGGAAAAAAGATTCTTGGGCTTCATGGAAGGAAAGAGTCCATGAATGAACACTATGCATACCTTGGTTCATAAATAAACGAAGATTGATAGAGGAAATTCTTAAACTTTAATCTTCTATGAAAAACTCTAATGTGTTCTTGAGAGGATTTTGAGAGAATAGAGTATATTTTGGTGTAATAGAGGTTCAAATCCGAGTTTTTAAGCTTATATAGGGTAGGGAAATTGATACTTTTAACCCTAGGACACGTATTTTAATTCTTGTGAAAATTTCTCAATTTTCATCCTTGGCGTGTTGCGCCACTATAGCGCCAAGTCACTGGAACTTGATAATTGGGAATCTGCATGGTTGCGCGATGCGGAGCTATTGCGTTGCCACCTTGTTTGAGACTTGGAAGTTTGGTGTGATGCACCACTATCGCGGAGGAACACTGGAAATTGACAATTCCCATTTAAGCTGGCTTCACGATGCGCTGATGGCTCAGGTGATACACTGTCTCACTAAAAAGGCTCTAACTCTTCACCCGGGTGTCAGATTTGGGCAAATTTGGTATCGATAGAAAACTTATGGAAATTTCCACATGACAAAAAGTAAAAATCTTGAAAATAACACATCTATAAAGTGGATTCATATTTTAAATAAAGCTTCTAATATTCTTGGGGGAAAAGTTCAATCTAGAAAAGTACGGGTATTACAATATCTCCCCCTTGAGAATAATTATCCTCGAATGAGACTGAGTGAGAGGGGATAAGATGAAATAATGTACATACTAAACATGAATAACTGAAACATGATCTCACAACTTACATGATTGAAAAGTTGAATATAACATACTGAACATGCATGCGTGATGCATGACTGATAAGCTGAATTCATGCATATCTGATGAATGGATAACTGACTTATGAATACATGACTGAATGTTCTGATGAACTAAATTTCTCACAGTGAGAAGGTATGTCTAATGTATGATTACATAACTGAACTTGTATATGAATGCATGACTGAATATGCAAGAGTACTTAGTACCACGTTTGAAATGGGGATCTGAGCAGAAACTGAATACCAAGTTTGTAATGGTAGTTTGAATATAGAACTGAGTAAGTTTAAGAAAAATATTACGTGACTAAAAGGCACTGATGACTATATGTTTATGCTAGAAGTATGCATGAACGGGGACCTGAGAACATAACTGAGGCTAAAATATGGCATATAAACTAAATTTCATGAACTAATTCGAGTCCTTAAATACATGGCTCACAATTGAGATTCAAACTTGCGGGTCAACTTATGTGTATTCACTACTTCAAAATGGATTCATTTCATGAGAAGAGAATAGGACGCTTATGTTATAAAGGTTTGCGGGATCATAATATATCTCCCCCTTGGGACACTAGATCCCTCTAGGAATACTGTCTTGGCTAAGCTACTAAGGGGAAACTGAGGCGATGCACAAGGCACCTAGTATCTAAATTATGATTGATTATCTGAGATCTGAAACTTGAGGACTGATACATCATCTAAGATAAAGCAACTAAGCTTTATACGCTACAACTGAGACTACTGAAAGATTTATGAGGTGCTGAGCATGAATGCATAAACATACTAACTTATCTGATTAACTAGATAACTGATAGCTGAATACTGGGTATGAGAGACTGGTCTATACATAGTATAAATAACTAAACTAAGGCTGTAAAAACATTATGCATAGGAGATAATGATTAACTGGATAATGTAAAGTAACAAAGAATGAATGAGCAAAACTGCATCACCTCAAGAATGTAAGGCTTGACATATATCATGGTTTGGAAACATTCTATAGTTTGAGGTACTAAAACACTACTAACTAAGTGACTGATAGTTGTAGCATTGGTTAAGCAAGTTTGGAACTGAACTGAGTTTCTGATCTGATTACTGAACTGAAGTTGGTATTATAACTAAAACTGTAACTGAGATTCTAATTAGAACTAAATGTTGGGTCTGATAATTGAGGTTTAGACTGATATGAAGTACAAAGACTGGATACTGATAACTACTTAGGGAAAGATTGGTAGCCAAGGATCCGATGCTCAAATAAATACTATATCAACTTCAACAATTGACTAAGGCATAAAGAACAGAGTACTAACATTATGGATTTATCAATAGATTTAAACTGGAGGTATACATGACGTAATATAAGCTTAAATGATCACTAGGAGTAGAGCATGAGTCATGTGGACAGAATATATGGTAACACATGACATGAGTGCCTGATTCATGAGCTGCATGACTTAAGTTTAAAACTTCTTTGTTCATGGAACATAGCTCGTACTACTAAGGGTGTTGGAACCCATCTTATTAGGAATTCGACACGCACACAATCCTATGGAAAGTGTGTGAAACATGAGTAGGTAAGGTGATAACTGTGGTATAAATCAATTGCACTGAGATAAGTGTAGGTCGGGAATCATCTTTCTTTAGTGATTACCTACACATACTGGAACTATAACTAGAATCTGAAGGCTTGACTTTATGACCCCATGGTTTAACTACTATGTAAGGTTTCAAAAGAAAAAGGAACTCATGAATATGAAGAAGTGTGAACATGTAAATGAGAGATCTATAACATACCCGTGACTGCATCAAGAGGATTTTCCTAATTCTCCCGGGACTGAAGTGCATAGAGTCTACTTGGGCGTTGCCCACTGATAGCACTGGAATTAGCACCCTGCTGATTTGGGCAACCAGACTAAAATAATGAGTGGAGATGACTCTGATAACCTAACTTGGGGCAATCTTTGACCGTGTGACCAAACTCACCACATTCGAAACACACACCACTACTGGCTCTATACACAACCTTATGATGCTTACCACACTCTACATAAAACGAATGAGTAAGAATCCTCCTCTCACTAATCTGAGCCTTAGAGCCTAATGCCCCATTTCGACGGTCATTTTTGAACTTTGGAACTGAGGTACTAGCTGAAGAGCTAACTGGGGCTGAACATTTTTGAAACAACTGAGAACAGTTACAACCTTGTGACCCATGTTGTGCAAAACTATAACTACCTGTTCTGACGCTCTTATTTTCTCTCTCCTTCTTCTTAAGCTTCTGCTCCTCCATCTGGTGGGCATATGTCATAAGCCTAGATATGTCTACGACACCAATCAACATTGCAGTCCTACACTCCTTAACCAATTTACTTGATACCCCTGACACAAACATACTCATTCTGGATCTTCTATCTACTACTAAGTGGGGAGTGTACCTAGCTAAATAAATAAACTTGGGGGAGTATTCTTTTACACTCATTGTACCTTGTTTGAGATTAATGAATGCTAACACATTAGCCTCCTTCTACTCTATGGGAAAGAACCTATCTAAGAAAGTTGTAACGAACTCTTCCCACTCTATGGGCTCTGTATTTGTGCCCTTATCTACCTTTTACTATTTATACCATGTATGGGCTACATCCTGTAGCTAATAGGTGGCTAACTCTACGCTCTCACTGGAATTCACTTCGATGATGTCTGTGGCTTTTTGAACCTGATCAAGGAACTCATGTGTATCCTCTTTAGACTTAGAACTGGTGAATAGAGGAGGATTTATTTGGGTGAAGTCCCGAATCCTGACTGCAGCAAAATTTTCCATTTGGTTGGCTGAAAAAATAACTAGCCATTGATTTTGGGCTACGATTGAAATGGCTAGAGTAGTGAATGCAGTCCTAAATTTTGCATGAGAGACATGCTCATCTAGATGATCTAGATGGATGGGATGAGGTGTTGACTGATTTCTATTTCCCCCTCCGCTAGCACTTTTGGGGGCATGATCTATAAATGAAAAGAAAAAGCAGATTAGACTGACAGTTTAACTTTGAGCCTATACTTACTGGAACGACATGAATACTAAAAGAAGGGAAACTCTTCCTAAAATATCTCATAGCCTCCTGCACATAAGTGTAGTGCATGACACACACATGTTCAAAACTTTACTAGATGTGGCTTTTCAGACTTCCTAGGATACTATTGAACCTTAGACTCTGATACCAAGTTTGTAATGCCCCAAATCTAGCACCCAAAATACTACATAGTGCCTATGACCCCGAAGTAACACAGGCTAACGCATGACTGATATCTGTAACTAAGAACTGAATAATATACTGACATTATGCAAAATACGTAAAAGCTATAAGGCCATAAGGTTCAAAACTGAATAAAAATTTGATAAAGCAATGTCTAGAAATGGTACAATAAATACCAAAAAGTAACTGTCTGGCATACTATAGTTTGTAAGCCTCTAAACTATCTGAATAAGAAGTTGATAGGACAGGTCCCCAACTAACTCTAACAACTGAATTAAATTGAAAGTTGAAATAGTAATGTAATCATCATGTCCTTGAAGGATGAGGACTTACAGCTGACTCTGACTGCTAAACTGGGATGCTACTGATACTCTGGAGCTCGTACTTCTAAACCTATAGTATAAGACACCATGGTGCAAATGCATTAGTATTTTGAATATGCTGGTATGCAAGTGAGGTAGGCTGAATATAAATGGTTCATATGCATGAACAATACTAACTGATAGACTAACATGAATGTGAGAATACATGTATGACTATGTAACTGTTACTGAGATCGTGATATGACTGAATACTGAGTCTACCGATATTGATCCCTGAGTCACTGAGAAGTAAAAAAGATTGATGTTGTATTACTGAATACTGAGGGACTGATACTATAATACTGATTCATGAATAACTATTTTTTATAGTTCTGATGATGAAGAATTAGTCTGGTTAACTGTATCTGATAGTCCTAAACCTGATTATTAATAACATGAGTTATGAGAACTGATATAACTGATAACATGAGTGAATGTGTCTGACAGTCCTAAATATAATAGAACAAGCTGAGTTTTGTACTGTATCTGAATTTGACTGTATCTGACAGTCTTAACATTTGAAGAACTATCTGAGTTCATTTATTAAGATTGAGACTGAGACTGAAACTGAGACTGTGGGAGGTAATCATTTAATCGACATACCTCAAAACTGAACTGGTGGAATTCAACCTGTAACCCCAGCTGGAAAGATGTCAATACTGTGCCATGGGTAAAGACCTGCTGTGAGTATACCCCCACTGATAGGGAGCTCTTCCATCAACCCCTCCTAGTAGGTACCCCAAATAAGATGTATATATATATATCCCTAAATACGTAGGGTACATCTCAACCTATGTTGGCTACGTAGTTCTGGAACACAAGGATTGCTTCTAAGGATCACACCCTCCACTGAATAACAAGTGAGTCCCCATCCTTGGGTTCACTCAGTGCTGAATCCTACTCCCAACTGAATAGACACTGAACTAATTATCTAAACTGAACTAATTAACTGATGGTATCATTTGGCAGAGCTAAAACTGAATTTATTGAGTTTCATTAACTGATGGAATGCTACTGACATCTAAGGACTGACTAAGAGTACTGAAGTTACTAAGACTTATTGGGAATACTTTAATCATGGAGGTTACTGAACTACTGAGATTACTGATATTTATGAGATTTCTTGAGTCACATGACTGACTGAATTCTATGGATCATGACTTGTCTGAGAGTATCGTAAAAACATGACATGGCTCTAGGCACACAACTAAGTTTTTGGGTTCAAGTACCCCTAGGACTTGATGGAAAGAAACTGACATAACATGACTTACTCAAACATATGGCCAACAACACAATTCATAATTCATATATTGAAGCACTTCATCAAACATATGATATGCATAAACCTGTACATAAATGGGGATTTTATAATATCATGCTAGTTGGGCACTTTTCCTTCATATAGGCATTCAATAAAACACATGATAGGCATAGTATATGTAAACAACATTATACAACAATTAGACATCATGGTTTAATTCTAATTTCATCGTTATAGGGTTTAATCGTAAGTTTACATGAATATACATCTATAATAATGAAGTCCACATAAAATTGATCACTCAACATGGATTAGAATTCAATTAATTATTCACAACATGAACAAAACAAACCCAACATAAAACTCATAAAGAAATCCATAAACTTTAAGTTGAAAAAGAGATTCTTGGGCTTCATCTATGGAAAGAGTCCATGAATGAACACTATGCATACCTTGATTCGTAAATACACAAATATTGACGAAGGAAATTCTTGAACTTGAATCTTCTATGAAAAACCCTAATGTGTTCTTGAGAGGATTTTTGAAAGAATAGAGTATATTTTGGTGTAATAGAGGCTCAAATATGTGTTTTTGAGCTCATATAAGGTAGGAATATTGACACTTTTAACCCTGGGACAAGTATTTTAATTTTTGTGAAAATTTCCCAATTTTCATCCTTGGCGCGACGCGCCACTATCGCACCAAGTCACTGGAACTGGACAATTAAGAATCTGCATGGTGGCGTGATGCGGAGCTATCGCGTTATCACTTTGTTTGAGACTTAGAAGTTTTGCGTTATGCATCACTATTATGGAGAAACATTGGAAATTGACAATTGCCATTTAAGCTAGCTCCTCGATGAGTTAATGGCTCAGGTGATACACTGTCTCACTTAAAAGGCTGTAACTCTTCGCCCGAGTGTCGAATTTGGTTGAATTTGGTATCGATAGAAAGCTTATGGAATTTCCCACCTGAAGAAATTAAAAATCTTTAAAATAACACATCTATAAAAGTGTATTCATCTTTCAAAGAAATCTTCTAACATTCTTGGGGGGGAATTTCAAGCTAGGAAAAGTATGGGTATTACAGTTGAGGTCATTACCTATTCAGTTACCAAAATCCATAAAGTTGGGTGAATCCATGACCCTCATAAGTTTATCAAATCAATTTGGTGGAATCCATGACCCTTACTATTCCTATTTACATTGACCATGCATCCAATTAGTTCAAAACCTATCAATTCAAAACATGAATGATTCACAAAAGCCATAGGAAAATCAATTCAAACCACAACATCCAAAAGTCCTCAACCCAAATTCAAAGCCAACAATTAAATCACATGGATGACAATTTAAATACATGATTTCAAGAAAACAAGTTTTAGGAGAGAGATACATGCCTAAGAATATCAAGAATTTAGAGAAAAAACCACACAGATTGATACTTAGATGTTGAATCCCTTGAAAACCCTAGTTGTTCTTTCTTGAATAATTAGAGAGAGTTTAAGAGTAGTTTATGATTGTCTAAGTGATGAAAATAATCCCCTTTGTATGTTTTATGGTCGTGGGTTATTGTTGGGGAAAGAGGCAAATAACCAAAGTACCCTCAATTAAAAGTACAGAAAATTAGTCGCCAGTCATTATAGGTCATGTCATGACTCGTGGAAGAGTCAGGACGAGTCATTGCATAGATTCATAGTCTGGGTAGTGACCTAGGGCAGCCTTCACTGGTTTGGTCATGAGTCACACGCTACGACTTATGAAAAGACCTTACGGTTCACAAGGTCCTAGTCGTACTCAGGATAAAAACATTGCCTACTTCACTAGTTTGGTCACGAGTTCCCTTATACAACTCGTGCCCTTACCTTATGATTCATGAGGTACCAGTCATATCCTGGGAAGTGATCTCGAAACTCAAAAATTTTAGAGGAAATTTTAAGGTGTTACACTATTTTAGAATTTGAGTTGTATTTATAGTAGCTCTTGACTTGCTCTACTAGGTCATAGGATGGTTATCTATATAATTGGCTACCTCTTGTCTATTTCTAATTCTCTACTTATTCTTGAGTTGAAATTTTCTATGTTTTTCCTCTTTTGGGAATTTTCCACAAAGTTAACCCATCGTATTTATATTTGGATTATGGTTCAACCTACCTACTGGTGGGATAAAGTAGTTGTCATCATGACTCATAAATTGGGTCGTGACAATTGGGCTTATCAAATTGGGCTCATAATTTGTGACCCAATTTAATGGACTAGCCCAACAAAAATTGGGCTTCAATCAAATTCATATTTATTTGGATTTTAATAATTAATCCAATCATATTACCTGATCACATTTATTTGAATTAATATATTTCAAAATTTAATATAATTCAAATTTTTTATGGATTTAAATTTAATAAAATTTATTGCTCAAATTACCTACAAAATATACACCGCAACTAGAAAAAGAAGAATTATCATTAAAATTAAAACAAGAAGTAAGCTCTCTCGAATTCTCTTTTACTTCACTTCTCTCAATTTTATTTTCCTCTTTCTTTCTATTTTCCTCATTTGTAAGTGCTTCACTCTTTTCTTGTACCAACACACTAACAACCCTCAACTCAAGCTCTTCTTTTTCCACTCTTGAGTTGCCACTTATGACTCTTTTACTTGTCTCAATCTTTTCCCTCTCAAGATCATTTAGTATTGGACAAGTCTCAAGAATTTCTTTTGACGTATTGACATGACTCTTCACTTTAACTTTGAGCTTTACACTATAAGAATCATCAACTTTTCTCCCTATGTTCTTCTATTTAGCAATGACATCTTTTTTCTCAAGCTTTATCATTCTTCTTGTTGTTCTTAGCAATTCTAAGTACCTTGATTTTAGTTTAAAAAGTGTAGATGATACAAAGAAATACTCTTGACCTCTTAAGTTGAGACAATACTTGTTACTCTTTTTATCAAATGTATCTTCTCCTTTAATTATCCAAGACCTTCCAAGTAACAAATGAAAAAATTTCATTGAGATACCATTACGTATTACTTCATCATGAAACATTCCAAGTTGGAACTTCACAACTTATTTCTTGATTTCAAAAGATTTTTTTTCATTTGAACATGGCATCCATATGATTGAGAATGTTTTTTAGTCTTCAATTTTAAGTGCTCAATCACAATTAAACTCATAATATTTATGAAACTCTTTGTATGCATAATCATGGAATCATGAAGGAAATTTTACCATAAACATGAAGCACATTCTTTTTTCTCACAAATTGATCAGTACATGAACAAAATGATCTTCTTTTATCAAAGAATTCAAATCATCATTCGGTTGATGCACAACTCTACTGTAAGTACTAAATCTGGTCATATTTTGTTTCAATATTTTTGTGAAAGATACACCACCTCCTCCTCCAAAAAAACAAAAATAAGAACTACTATCATTTTCATGTTTAAAATTAGAATCATAGTATAAAATAAGCAAAAATATTCCCTACAAGTTTTCTTATTATCTTCGTCAAACCCATAGTCACTTTCTTCACTCTTAGGTTCATCACAAGAAGAGTATGTAGAAGAGTCATACCATGAAGCATTGTCATTTTCAAAGTCATTGTTAGAAGCGTAAAAATCTTCATACTCATTTATTACCATAAGATCGACAATCCTTAATAACTTTCATCATCCTCATAGCCATAATCTTCAAGATCATTCATCACAATAATCATCCAAATTATTGAAGACATACTAGCAACTAAAATAAATAGAAACAAAGTCAAAGGACCTCAAAATTCACTCCCTCACATATATCACTCATCACTCGTGTATACACTCAAGGTAAAGGCTTTTACCTCAATCAATTAATCTCACAAGCTCTTTTCTTTTTTTCTGAAGGAAATTTTTTCAAATCTCTTCAAGAACTAACAAGTCAATCAACTCAAAGTAAGCATCCAAATATTTATTAGGAGTAGAGTTTATGGTTACACAAAAAGCACAATAAAAATAGCAAACTTAAATCAAGAAATTCACAAAGAAAATAAAGAAAAAACAATAACAAATAAACACAAAATAAATTTAAAACATACAAAACTAATATAAATGATAAGAACAAGTATTCTAAAATATTATCAAATGATTAGTTATGAATAGAATCTAGAATAAATAAAAAAGTTGTTCAAATTAATTACAATATCTTGTATTTTCTGTGTACTTATTCTACTTATATAGAACTTGATATAGCCTTGTGATTTTTTTATGTGAGTATTGATGGTGTAAATACGTGTAAAGATACTATCCATACATTTTAATGTGATACGACCAAGTTAACGCTGATGTAACATTTTAAACTAGGGTTTGTAAGATAGCATTTGAGTCAAGATCAAAGTGACCTAGTGTATATAAGTTTTAACTTAAATAAAAGGATTAAGATCTACAAATGGAAAAAAATATCGAGGTACTTGATTGACTTAATCAAGCTAGTAGGTGAGTTACCTACTTGAGCTATATAGATCTAGTTAGAGGGGTCATGGATAATGGGTCAGATTTATACCTATATTAATGAGCTCATTTGAGGGCCAAATTTATTAAAATAAAAAAAAATAAAAAAGGCCCAACACCCAAATCGAGAAAGGCCAAGTGTAATCAAGCCAAGCAACAATAAAGGAATTAGGTGCATCACCTACTTTGACTTATTGACCAACTTAAAGAACCAAGTAGGTGAATTATGTACTAAGAATATTTGGCCATCTTAATGGTCTAAGTATAAGAACTACCTACATGAATTTATTTTGGCCTAAACTGATCGAGAGAAAATATAAAGAATGGGCAACCAAGGCCCAATAATATTAAGTCCATAAAGGCCCAAGTGATATTTACAAGTAGGTGCATCACCTAATCGACAAAATATGGCCCAAATGGGTAAAAAATTTGGCCAAAGAAAGTCCTTTTAAGAGTGGTTGAAACCAACTCATTTCAATTATTTTAGCTTAAGCAAACATCTCATTTCTAGAAGTTTTCTCTCTTATTCTCTCTTAGTTTTATACAGGGCCATCAATATATTTAGGGTTCACTAATATTATCCTTCTACATAAGTTTTGTTAAAGTTGAGTCCAAACTCTTGAAGAAGTGCAAGCTAGGGAATTGGACACAAGATTTAGTTAGTCTATGGACACAGGATTTCCCTAAATGTGACCTTCCCATATTTACTAGGTCAGATACTAATGAAGACCCACATGACTTTATTGATCAAATACAAAGATATATGGATGTCATACATGTATCTGGTAAAGAAATAGTTCAGCTACAAGCATACAGATTGAAATAAGAAGCTATATTATGGTATGAAGATAGGAAAAAGATCTAGGGGTATAGAGCCCATTCAGCTAGTTGTATAGAGTTCAAAGAGGTATTTCTTGATCATTATATTCCATATGTGATTTGGGAGGCATGTACCGACTAGTTTTTAATATTCACCAAGGAAATATAAGCATGAAGGAGTACAATCTTCAGTTTAATTCTTTGGTCAGGTATGCTCCTAATAGAGTAGCTACTATGAAATATAGAGTTCATCAATATATAGATATATTGGATGAGTATTTGGTTAGATATGGTACTATTGTTGCTTTGAATTAGGACATAGCTATAAAAAAAGATACAATCTTTTGCACCAAAAAGAAGGATTAAAAGAAAAGAAGGACATCACAGTTGAAAAAAGGGCATTCTAAAAAAGCTAAATCTATGGGATAGTTTATGCAGTACCAAAGTGAGTTCAGGCCAAAATTATCCAATAGACTATCTAGGACACCATTTTTCTACTCCACAGTAAGTGCTCTATCCTAGCTTTAAGTGTTTATGGGTAATTAATTTGGGTAAATAAGTATGAGCTAAGTTTAGTAGGGGGAATAAAGAATCTGGAAGCATGAACCATTCAACACCTTCTAAATAGGCTTGTAAATAATATGGAAGACATCATCTAGGTGCATGTTGGTTTGGGACAAAAGATTATTATTGGTGTGGTACACCAGGCAATATAATAACAAATTACCCTCGAAGAGGAAAGATAGTATGGTACAAAATACTCGATCATCTATTACATCATCATCAGTACATCCTTTGGGTAGGGGTCAATAGATGCCTACTATTCATAGAACAGGTGGTAGAGGAGTAGCTAGTTCTAGTGTACTCTAAAATCAAACATATGATCTAGCGGTGTGACAAAATTTGGAGGCCTCTATACATTATGCATTGATTAACCAAGGCTCTATGCTATCACATATCACCCGATTTATTGCTCAAAAGTTTAAAAGAACACCAGAATCACTAGTTAAGCCATTTAAAGTATCAACTCTAGTTGTCTATTATAGCTAGATGAGTTTACCATAATTGCCTATTATGCCATAATAGATTGTCGAACTAAAAGGTTGCATTTTGATTTTCCAAAACAGGTAGTCCTTGAATGGAGAGGTAATACCGAGGTGCCAAAAGATAAGTTTACTTCTTATTTTAAGGCAAAGGGTATGATGTAAAAAGGGTACATATGTCATCTAGTGATGGTGAAAGATAGATTCAAAGCGTCAAATCTTTAATTTATTCCAATGGTAAATAATTTTTTTTACACATTTTCTAGAGATCTTCTAGGTTTACCTCCAGAAAAAGAAATGGAGTTTGATATTGATGTGATTCCAGGTACTAAACCTATATCTATTCCTCTATATATAATGGCCACAGTAGAATTATGAGAGTTGAAGGAGCAATAAAATATTTGTTACAAAAAGAATTTATAAGGCCTAGTATATCATCTTGGGGTGCACCCATGTTATTTGTACGTAAAAAAATGGCACATTAAGAATGTGTATTGACTACCAACAAATGAATAAGGTGTTAAAATTAAGAACAAATATACCCTCCCTAGAATTGATGATTTACTGATCAGTTACAAGGTTCTAGGTGTTTCTCAAAGATTGACATAAGGTCAGGTTATCACAAAATGAGGAGAAAGGAGAAAGATATACCTAAAATAGCTTTTTGAATATGGTATGGTCATTTTGAGTTTTTTGTAATGTCATTTCGACTAACAAATTCACCAATAGCTTTCATGTATCCGATGGATAGAGTGTTCAAGCCTTTCTTAGATGTGTTTGTGATAGTATTTATAGATGATATTATTGTGTATTCAAGATCAAAAGATGATACAAGACAAATGGCCATCATAGCTTTTTATGGTATCATTCGTGGCCAATAATGAATAATCAATCTTTGGACACATTGAGGGCACGAGGTGCATGGAGGACTCATTTTGAGCACGCAATAGAGCAATTCCATGTTTAGAAAGTTGCCTAGGACTTGTGTTGATGCCTACCAAAGGATTCCAAGTTATGAAGAAAGAATGTAGAGGGCAAAATGACACACATGGGCCATCCCATGAATACATATTGGTCTTTGTGTCACACATGGGCCATTCCACAAAGGCATATGGGCCATTATGTGTTGGGCTTGTTCTATTTATTCCTCTTGGTTTATGGGCCACTTTTGGGCCCATTTTAATAATTTAGCCTAAGAATATAAAAAGATAGCCCTGGGTCATTTTATTACTTAGCTTGTTTTTTATATTGAATGAACATTACTCTTGAAAGAGTGTTGGTGAAATTTGTGTTTACTGTTTTCTTAGAAATAGGGGTTTTGAGGGTATTGAATCCCTCTTGGTCCACGTTAGAAATCGATGTTTGATTCTGTGATTTTTAGGGGTCTTCGAGTTTGATAAACTCATATATCTTTCTTTTCTTGCATCATCTATCTCTTATTTTCTTAAGTAGATTTCATCTTTTATAGGTTTTCTCGTATCATTTGGTATCATAGCCGATCTTGATTTCATTCATATGAAGCCAATCTTGGGTTTGTTATCTTGAAAATCCACAAAAAAAAGTGTTAAAATCAAAAATCCAATAAAAAAAAGTAGTATTCCCGTTTTACACCTAGGGCAACACTTGAATCTTGGATTTTTTTTTTGTGTGTTTCTAGTGTTAGATCCTTGTTCCCTAACACTACTAGAGTCTAGATCTCGAATTTTAGCTAATTTTGAATTGATTTGAGACATCCACAATTGAGCTTTTAGCTGAAGAAACTTGAAGGTGGGATCTCAAATTTTGGAAGGTTGTTGTTGAGAATATGGGCTAGAACATGTGTTGGTTGTTCTTGGGAGTTCAACGTGAGCTTGAATATCAAAATTACGTTCAATTCCAAGGTCATTTGCTTGAGGGTCAACTTTTAATGTTCTTGGAGTTTTTCATAATCTTCATATATTATTGAAGAAGAACATTCAAAAAGTGAGTGTTTATCCAAAAAGGAAGTGAGAGAAGGTGTGGTACTTGTTTGTCCAAAGAACATTCCAAAGAATATCCCAAGCCATTCAAAGAAAGAAAGAACCCAAAAGCATCAAAGGGGATTATTCTCAAAGAATAAGACAAATGAAAGTACAAGAGAGGGGACCACAAAAAAATTCAAACTCTCTTGATCTTGAAAGAACAATTAAAGGGTCCAATTCTTTTATTTTTCTATCCAATTTCCACATAAAACACCTCCAAAAGGAATCAAGATTGAAATTCAAATCGGAAACAAGTAATTTCCAAAACTTTAACCAACATTCATCGTTAATTTTAGGCCATCCACGTCACTCAACCGTCAAATTTCCCTCATCAAATTTAGAATCTTAGTTTCTTTCTTTGATTCTTACGTTTCTTTTTTTCTTGATTCTAATGCTTATTTGCAACTAGTAATCACCTACTTAGCTGTGAGTTAGTTTTGATTATGTTTTTTTGTCTTCTTTCTTTATGCTTTTTTCTCATTTTTCAATTCATCATAGCATCTTGGACCAAGTCCGTATGAGATTTCTTTGAGTCCCTCAAACGATTATTATTCTGGGCAAGAGTAGATATCATTCTTCAACTTTTCACAAAATATAAGCCAATATTTAATATTTGGGAATTCAAGTGTGAGGCAAGCAAAGTGTGTAGAGTTGTGAGGATACTTTTATTGAGTGAACGAGATTGTTTTTGTCGGTTTCTTTTCTTAGGTAAAGTGACAATAAAAGGAGAAAATTCTCAAACCATGGACAACAATGCTAATAATACTATCCTGGCCCCTTTTGAAGCTATCAACCGTAGCCTTAAAAGAC
Source organism: Capsicum annuum (assembly GCF_002878395.1). NCBI lineage: Eukaryota > Viridiplantae > Streptophyta > Magnoliopsida > Solanales > Solanaceae > Capsicum > Capsicum annuum. Next base: position 109,331,452 of record NC_061118.1, on the reverse strand, counting down.
TATAAACGGAGGTGGTATCAATCAAAGGTGATATTTCACTGATGAAATGGGATATGTCATCTATGAAAGGGGATAACTTTACTATGAGAAAAAAGTTGGATCGTATGAAACGTCAAAGGAACTCCAATCACTCCACTCCTCAAAACTACCATACTTCCTCAAGTGAACATGCTCAAAACACTTCCACTACCATTCCTCCAGAAACCTTACACAAAATACTTAACCCAATAAGACCCCGACAACACCAATGATGGATAATACCACATTCTTATGTAGACACAAAGGTATCAATGACCTCAAGCACCCACCTTTCTTGCCAAAATGTCAACACAAGATTAACCCTAGTTTCAACATCTTTTCCAATACCTACAGTAAGATAGTTTTTCCAAGCCCTACACCAAGGAAAGAAAATAAAATTTTAGTATCACTCAATCAATTCATCAAATCTAAGGAAACTAGAAGCTAAAATTTCTATTTATTACTATTATAAGACAAACTAAAGTGCCCTTAATGAGGGATTAGGAAGGGTGTCTTTTGAGTGAAAACTTTTGGAGTCTGAAGTTCATCATGCCCTTAATGAATAAGCGCCTATGTGATGTAGAAATCCCTCCTTCTTGCTTTAATTGAACAAGGCTTTTTAATGGTTCCAAAAAAAGTCTTCAAGTAGTTGCAAATCGGAATCTTGACCTTCTACAAGACCTCATAATCCTTGTTCTCTTTATTCTTGTATCACATCCATACCGAGGAACATGGTAGAATTGCGCAACAAAAGGTGACTAAGATTGATGAGTCAAGTGGTTGCTTGAAAATAGTGGACAGGAACACTTAATTGTGGGACTTGTCAACACAAACCCCTTGTTACTTACTAACCTAGATACTAGAATTTTACCTAGTGTCAACTCTTCTTGTGTACAAGTTTAAGAATATATAATTCTAAAAGAAGATCCAAGGAGAGTTCCTCACAAACATATGCTTGATGATCTAATGGAGTTCTTGGCTAAGAATTCCAATTTTAGGAAGTGTGATGAAGGGATGATTTAAGGGAGAAGTCTTGATGAAACTCCCTTATGATAAGAGCTTCCCAAAGGAGCAAGTGAACTCCCATGATACAAACCAAGGTGAAAACCATACTTTATATGAGCTACAAGGTAACAATGCTACCTTCTACACTCCTATAGACTTAGAATGTTGTGATGTGGCTAGTATTAGCAAAGTGGATATAGTTGGTGGTTTACTTAGAGAAGAATTGCATGAGTCTTTCCTTTGTAATACTCTTGGTATTGCTATGTTGCATGAAGATCAAATTCTTGTTGTAAGTAATAAAGCACTAGTTGATCCTATAGATGACCGAATTGATTCATCTTGTGAGATCATTTTGTGTCCACCTAGTGCTAGCACTTGTAACTTGAATATGGTCCCATTGCCAAGTGATAAGAGTAGTCACAGACTAGTTGAACCTTATGAAAATTGAGGTGAGTCTATGTTGGCATGTGAGTTGCCAACAACTATTGAAGGTGTGAATAATGATCAACTTACTCATGAATGTAGTCCACTACTTGATTATATATATGGTATGCTTGATGAGTCTTAAGTTAGTGATGATGTTGATGGAGTCGATCATGAGAATAGAGATGGTTCTTTAAACATATTGTATGATAAAGGCCTTATTGTTAGTTTTAAACAAAAATGTCATATAAGTAACAATATTGTGAAGAATGACATGTCTTTGTGAGAGTGAACTTGTATGCTTAAACTTTTTACCTTTGAATAGTGAATCTCTATCAAAACAAAGTGTCTGGTGTGAAAATAGTGTTATCACTCCTTGCATGACACCTAGTGAAGAACAAGATGATGTGTTTAAAAGGAAAGGTGGTATGCTTAAGATTCACATGTTATCCTATTTCTTGAAATCCATTAAGAATAAAGGAATAAGTGAAAGAATATGCTAGCCATCCAATTCTTGATAGTGATCTACCACTTTTGGAAAAGAATGATCAATTGGGTTATGATGACTTTGATTTGCTTGAATGTTTAAGAAACCTAATTACTGATTATTCTTGTGAAAATGATTTTTATTGTGATCCTTTTGATGCTAATGGTGGTTTGTGTCAACGTGAGGATTGCTCTATTGAAAGATAAAGTGGCATTTGTTTATAAATTTCATCTACTTCTTCATTGTATGTTTCCTATGTTGAGCATATTCATGGTAATGATTTTGAAACTAGTAGTGACTTGTGTGACACCTTTCTCTACCCTTTTTTAGCATGATATTGCTAGTGGTAGTATAAAGGGTATCACTTATTTTGGGAATGCCACCAAATGGGAAAGAAAGAATAGCCTTGACCCATTTCCTTGGCTACTTCTCCCCTTTGACCCTAGTGACCTATTGGGATATGGAAATTACTACACATCCAACTTGGTGCTTGGCCAATATGACAATTAAGCTTTGATTGTGGGTGGTATCCTTCCCTATAATATAAAGTCTTTCTTGGGGATTTACAATCCATTTGATAGACCCAAGTTGTACATGGGAGGCATTTCCAACAAAGTTTAAGTGTTTACTAAAAAAGGGGAGTAATAAAGGAACCAAGAGAGTTGACACTTGAGTTATATTCTTGACCAAGGTATCACTACTTTTAGGTCAAGGAGATATTTCCCTCTTGAAAACACTTCAGAAGAATTCCATTCATATGATACCATTCTTTGTGACTTTGTTGTAATGAGAGACCCCTTTCTCAAAGGTGGTTACATGTTTGAGGACCCAAAAGAAAATGTCTCATTGCCTTATTGGAGTATTGCTTATGTCTTGCATTCATGTTTGATACGCTTGAGCTTAAGTTGTGTGGACTGCCACTTATGGATGCCAAGTTGAATTCTTGTTTTTGGAAGAGTCCAAGGATGTTGAAGGCTTCTTGTCACCTTCATAGGGATGGACAATTTGAAGTATCTTATGGGACTCTTGGGAGCATGCTTAACAACATTAGTGAAGGGAAACAAAGTTCTTGGGAGAACTACTTATCTTAGAATGGTTTGTTGCATAGTAGGTACTCTATTCACCTTAATTGCATGACTCCATTGATGAAATTCCTTTCCTCGGGAAGATGTTTGAAAAAGAGAGGCCCTATGTGCTTACTATGTCTCTTTCTCTTCGTGTGTTCCAATTTGTAAGAACCCAATTAATGAGAATAGTGGTTTTAGTACCTTTCTCCATTACCTTTATGCATATGATGATATTCATAATCTTGTTGAATCTACATCGTATGTTGTCATGAATTGCCTAAAATGAAGAATTATGGTGTGCCTGAAAGAATTGACTCCATCCTCAAGTGCATTGTATGCTAAAACTCTTGTGGCCAATGGCATCTCTTTTGATAATAGCACCTTGAAGGAGAATTCCATATTGGATTCCTTTTTGTAAGACCTCTTTGTGTATGATATTGCCAATGCTAGTCTTCGAATTGCTTTAATTAGAGGTAGAAAGCTCATTGGTTGGTCCACTTGGTTAAGTAATAATGTTACAAGGATCACTCATAACCTTGACTCCATAAAGTCCTTATAACGCTCAACTCACTCCTATGTTTGAGGGGTAAGGCGGTCGTTGTCAATAACCCAACTCGAGTTGGAGTTGAATCCATAAGGAGCAAATTAAAAATTCCAAGTCCTATGGGTGCTCTAATTACTAAAAGGTTACCCAGAATGCTTACAAACATTACATGTAAAAGAGAATGGGGGGATTGATTTGGGATTTATTTGTAATGACTTTTGGTTAACAACACCCCGATATGACACTTTTGACTTAAAATAAAGATTTGATGAGATCTTGGGATTATGTCAATCTAAAAGTAAAAACATGTGGGTTGGTGATGGTTTAACATGAAACTTAGTTGCTAACTAAAGAATAGGCTAGGTCAAAGATTATTGTGGTTAATCTTACAATAAAACCACAACGATTTCACCCATTGGCTCTTTCAAGCACCTAACAAGTGTGCAATCCGTAATCACCCAAAACGTCAATCAAGCATCCCTATTTGTAGAATAATGCTCTTGACATGATTTACAATCCAATTACACTTATTTCTAAGATTGTAAAAGGTAGTAAACCATAGGCTATGTCCGCCATTGCCTTGTCCCCCTATAACCCTCTTTCAAGGATGTTATGGGTTACATCGTGTTCACCTTCATCCCTCTTTCAAGGATGATGAAGGGTTTCTAGAGTTTGGAGTTTTCACCTATCAAACCCATTTGGAGATTTGGGGTTTTCTCCCACAAATTCCAACTTATAAATTCAAGCAATGGTGGAATCCATACTCAATAACTAAATCTCATGCAAACACAACAACACCCCCCACACAATTACACTTTAGTTCAACATAATCCCAAAACTAAATTACTTAGCTATTCATGAAGAAAGTAAAGAGTACCATAAAAATTGTCCAAAGAATTCATTCTTCCCAAAATTACTAAGAAATCAAGCCTCCAAAATTAGTTGCACACTTGCCCAATTAGGGTTTCTTTCTTTCAATTCAAAATTGTCTATGAGGTAAGCAATACCCAAAGAAAAAAGGGGTTTTGACTATATATGGTTTGGGATTCATCTATGCAATTTTACAAAAATTCCCTGGGTCATATTCGTGCTGAACTGCGATCACGTTGGTTCGACCATGACCGCGGCAATATGACCGCGGTTGTGATCCGTGATAGCATTATGCTGACCATATTTGATAGACTAGATGCTATCTAAAAACAAAAATGGACACTAAAGGAATAAAAATCAGCAACTACATTAGAAGGAAAACAACACATAGAAAGGAGATAAAGAAGAAGATTGCATAAATGTAAAGAAAGATAATGAAAAATACACCACCTTTAATGATTAGCACCTAATTGCATATCAAATAACTAGACACACTTCATCATGGATGGATAACACTTCATTCTTAGGTGAACCAAAGGAATTCATACTCCCTCAATCACATCTTTCTTGCCAAATGTTCAACACAAATGAAGAGCCCTCCAAATGCATTTAAACACTCCAGATTTCGGTTTCTACACTAAGCTAACACTAAGCTAAGACTAATAACTATACTCTAATGAGTAATCTTTCAATTTTCTTCAAATTTATCCTCAAATTTAGATCTTGCAAAACCGGAGAGAGAGAAAGACAAGAACATAATCCTCTTGCTAGGAAGGTTAGCATTAGTACCACGCTCATATCATCAACTCATGGTTGATCATACTTGACATACACCCACACATACTTGATATTCGACATGAAAAGATTAGCATAAAAGATACCAAATACATGAATAGAATCAACATCAAGAGTAATTAAGCATGACCCAAAACTACAGCTTCCACATCTCAAATGTATTTTGGGTCAAATAGGAGTAGATGACAATGGGTTAAACCGAGATGATCCACTCTTTTCACTAGGCTACTTAGCTCACAAGCATTCAAAGCATTACTCATAATTTTGACATAAACAAGGTCACTATGAACAAGACTAATATCATGGCTCTTATTACACAAGTTCAAAGGACTATGCTCCACTTCAAGATCATCATTACAAGCATCAACACTAACTTCAAAATTTTCAATCACACTATTCTCATGTTCAAGTAGTGAGCTAATATTAGGAGGACATGGTTCATTGTACATATCAGACATTCATGCATTAGATATGTACGTTCAGTAGAAAGAGTTAAACTTTTCAACGTGTTCAGTCATGCATTCATGAGATCATCCCAGTTATGCATCCATTCATCAAATATGCATGTCTATCATATGAATTCAGCTTATAAGTAGCTTCAGTCAGTATTCCATGCATCAGATATACATGTCCAGTATGAGAGTTCAGAATATCAGTTGTTCTAGTTACATAGTCGTGTTTCAGATATTCTTGTTCCTTGAGTAACTTCAGTTGATCAGTATTGTTAGCCTATCAAGCGACATTCGAGGATGAATGTTTCCAAGTGGAAGATAATGTAAGACCCCACAAATTTCTCTCGTAGTCTGAACCTCAGAACATATCAAGTAAAGTGTAAATTCGGCCTTCAAAGATTGAGAAGTGCCTTCCCAAGTGAGAATTATTTTGAACCGTGTAAAATTTCCCCAATATAGATTTTTGAAGTATAGAATTGAATAAGCTTTCCGTCGATACCAAATTCGCTCAAATCCAACACTCGAACAAAGAGTTAGAGTAATTTTAGTGTGAAAGTGTGCCACCTGGCACTTTAGCGCATCACGGAGCAAAAAAAAATTGATACAAGTCAAATGACCACCTTAGAGTTTGAATACATCCTACGAGGCCAACACAAGAAGAGCCCAATTGTGGTCACATTGAGAGAATGGGAGCATGCATGGGAGACCCATTTTAAGACCACAATAGAACAATCTCGAGTATGGAAGGTTTCTTTGAAGCTTGCCTTGATGAGATGCCCGATAGGTCCAAGTGTTGAAGAATAATTGTGAAGACCAAAAAGACTCAAGGAAAGTCATATGTTAAAGTGTGAAGAAGACCACATCAAAATACTACATGATCACCCATTCATTAAGGGTGTAATGGTCTTTTTATGCCTTTTCTGTACACTCCATAGGAGCCCCTTATCATTAAGGGTATTTTGGTCTTTAATGTAATAAGTATAAATAGACTCCTTAGGATTATTTTTCATGATACTTTGATGAAATTGGATATTATTCTTAGATTGCAGATTTAGTCTTGTAGTTTTATCTCTCAAACCCGAAATTGATTACTTGAATACATTTGATGTTAGGGTTTTACTTGTATTGGGAAATTTGGCAAGAAAGGTGTGCTTGAGGAAGAGTGTTTCCTTTGGGTCACCTAAGCGAGTGGTTTGATCTTACATTGGTGATGTGTGTTTGAATGTTTGATACACCTTCTAGTGCTATTCATTGGTGGAAGTGAGCGTCTCTCTATCTATCTTTAATTTCATGCAATTCTTCTTCTTCATCTCCTTCTCGTGTGTTGTTTTCTCTTTGTGAACTTGCTGATTTTTGTTCCTTTAGTGTCCATTTCGTGTTTGATAGTCCTTTAGGCTATCATTTGGTATCAAAGACATGGTTAGGGTTGTTCTAAAATCCCTAAATCTTGATTTTAGCGTTCTTATATAGAAAATCTCATAAAAAAAGAGTCAAAAAATCAGAAAATACAAAAAAAAGGTGTCTTGTGTTGTCTTGTGTTAGATCCGAATTTAGTGTCTTAGATCTACAAATTTTTACTTTGTTTTGTAGGTTTCTTGTGTTAGATTCTTGTTCTCTAACACCCTGGGAGTCTAGATCTACTTTTAGATTGAAGTTTGGTTGAGTTTGAGCTTAGATCCACCATGGCTATGGAGTTTTGAAGATTTTTACGCTATACACACTTTTTTCTTGTTGATTTAGAATTGATTTGTGGCTAATTTTTGGTTGGTTTAAGTTGTTTTGACATAAGGAACCTAGGGCTACAAAAAAAATCAGATTTGGAGCTCATTTGCTAGTTGGTCAAACTTAGTCAACGCTTGAATATTTACCTTGTTCATCCATGATCATCATAAATTAGTGAAGAAAAGTATTCAAGGTTCTTGTTTGATCCAAAAAAAGGAAGAAAGAGTGTGAAAAAGTTATTTTTCCAAAAGCATATTCAAAGAATATTGCAATCTTGCAAAAAGAGGAGGGGACAAGAGGACAAACAAAGTACAAGTGCATTTATTGGGGGGGACCAATTCATTTCTCAACTATTTTGAAGCTTGAGAGGGCTTCAAACTTGAACATTTTCCCTCCCAAAACTGAATTCACTTCTTTCCTAGGGGTGTTTGGCCAAAAATAATTTTTCGAAAAGTTGAAATTCCGAAGGGCAACAACCAACCTCGTAGTGTCACATCATCACTTGTGCTCAACCTAAGTTCGACCCTAAAATTAGATTTTTCTAGTTTTAAATTTTTTTTATTCTAGTTTCTTATAAGTCAATTCTGTCCCTAATTAGTAAGCTATTAATTACCTACTAGTTTTGTAATTAGATTAGAGTCCGTTGTTTCGCGTCTTTGATTTTTGTGTGCTTTTCTCGTTTTCAAGTCGTAGTATTTTTGTTGGTTCAAGTTCATGCATCACTTATTTTGAGTCATTTTAAATGAAGATCCATTCCGATTCAAAGCTTCTCACCTCTCAAGTAACTTGCCAAGTATTGCCGGATCTCCAACACTTGTGAAGCCAAGTGTGAGGTGAGGTTGAGTGTGAGTGAAGTGAGGCTTTTGAACTAACTAATTTGCTCATTTTGTAGGTTATTTTGCTTGCTGTTTATTGCACTTCGTAGGTATATTTTCCATGGAAACCGAAGGTACTACTTCCCAACCTTTGGGAAATGATGTTATGGGAGCTTTGATAGCCTAACTAAAGGATAGGCTAGGTCAAAGATCATTATGGTTAATCTTTCAATAAAACCACAACGCTTTCACCCATTGGCTCTTTTGAGCACCTAACAAGTGTGCAATTCGTAATTACCCAAAACCTCAATCAAGCATCCCTATTTCTAGGATGATGCTCTTGACATGATTTTCACTCCAGTTACACTTATTTCTAAGATTGCAAACGATAGTAAACCAATTGTCCACAAATTTGTTGTCCCCCTATAACCCTCTTTCAAGGATGTTATGGGTTACCTCATGTTCACCTTCATCCATCTTTCAAGGATGATAAAAGGTTTCTAGAGTTTGGAGTTTTCACCCATCAAACCCATTTGGAGATTTGGAGTTTTCACTCATAAATTCAAACTCATAAATTCAAGAAATGGTGGAATCCATATTCAACAACTAAAACTCATGCAAACACAACAATGGCTACACACAATTACACTTTAGTTCAACATAATCCCAAGACTAAATTACTTAACTACTCATAAAGAAAGTAAAGAGAGATATTCCATAAGGATTATCCAAAGCATTCATTCTTCACAAAATTACTAAGAAATCAAGCATCCAAAATTAGTTACACACTTTCCCAATTAGGGTTTCTTTCTTTCAATTCAAAATTGTCTATGCGGTAGGCAATACCCAAATAAAAAATAGTTTTTGCCTATATAAGGTTTGGAATTCGTCTATGCAATTTTACAAAAATGCCCTGGATCATATTCCTATTGAACCATGATCACATAGGTTCGATTGCGATCGTGGATATGCAACCATAGTTGGGCTTTGCGATTGCATTATGCTGACCATCTTGACTGACCGCAACCGCAGCTTGAGGATCGCAATTGCGGTAACTGAGATTGAATTGCTCCAGATCTCTAACAGCACTTCTTTTTCTTCCATTTGATCCCTTTTTAGGTTCAATCCATATTATTTCATCGTTTCAACCTTATACCTACAGAATGTGGATATTAGTGCATTTAAATCATAATGATGTCCCATTTTCTTATACAAAACATAGTAGTGTACACAAATGTTTGGTGTAAATGAGTGGTAAAATCACCACTCATCAAGCCCTTATGAATTTATGAACTATTGGAGACACCACTCTTGATGTGGTCTCCTAAAGAGATGAAGAAATGATTGTGTCTTTTGACTCTTAAGAGGAAGGTATTCTTTTGTAGTTTCATTATCTCTTGGAGATTTTCCTAGCCACTCCCTTTGTGACGCTTTGACTAGGCTTTCATGATTAAAACAAATCACTCGTGGTTATATTTCAAGTTTGTACCACCTTGGAATGATGATGTTATTTATTGTACTAACTCTAACCCTCATGCCATGAGGATGTTGTGCTTGTTTGTCCTTTCATTGGTCTTGCATGGGAGGATGACACAAGATAAATGGACATACTATCTTTTGATAATATCATTCGAGGCCAATACATGAAGAATCAATCTTTGGTCACACAAGGGCACGAGAATATGCATGGAGGAATCATTTTGAGAACATAATAAAGTAATTCCATATTTGAAAGGTTGCTTGGGACTTTCATTAATTCCTACGAAAGGATTCCAAGTGATGAAGAAAGAATATGGAGGCCAAAATGGCACACAAGGACTGTCCCACAAATAGATATTGGTCTTTGTTTCACACATGGGCCGTTCCACCAAGACATATAGGCCCTTATGTGTTGAGCTTGTTCTATTTTATTCCACTTGGTCTATGGGCCACTTTTGGTCCTATTGTAATAGTTTAGACTAAGACTATAAATAGATAGTCGTAGGTCATTTTCTTTATTAGCTTGTTTTTTATATTGAATGAACATTGCTCCTGAAAGAGTGTTGGTGAAACTTGTGTTGATTGTTTGCCTAGAAATGGGGGTTTTGAGAGTATTTAATCCCATTTGGTCTACATAGGAAATTGGTGTTTGATTCTATGATTTTTAGGGGTCTTCAAGTTGGATACACTTTTTGATTCCTTATAGTTTCTTATGTCAATTTACCTATCTTTCTTTTCTTGCATCATCTATCTATTGTTTTCTTAGTAGATTTCATCTTTCTTAGGTTCTCTCATATCAAAAAGGACCATGCTAATAATTTATAATGGGTATTATAGATTCTTCGTGATTATAAATTATATTCAAAGCTCTCTAAATGTGATTTTTTATTAAAATCAATGGCATTCTTGGATCATATTGTATCTGATAAAGGAATAAGGTTGATTCTCAAAAAGTAGAAGTTGTGCAAAACTTGCCAAGACCCATAATGCCTATGGAGATTCATAGTTTCCTAGTCTTGTTAGTTTATTAAAGAAGGTTTATTCAAGGTTTTCTTCCATTTCTACACCACTGATAATGCTAACACATAAAGTAACCTAATTTAAATAGAAAATCTATGAAGGAAGCTTCCAAGAGCTAAAGAACAACTTAACTTCCACACCAACATTGTTACCTCTAGAAGGTACAGAGGGGCACACAGTGTACTATGATGCTTTGTAAGTGGGTCTAGGATGTGTATTGATGCAGAATGCTAAGGTAATAGCCTACACCTCAAGAAAGTTGCAGCCACACGAGAAAAATTATCTAACATATGATCTTGAGCTAGTGGTGGTCATATTTTCTTTAAGGATATGGTGCCACTACTTGTATGGGGTTCATGCAGATATATGTATTGTTTATAAGAGTTTACAATATATATACAAGCAGAAGGTCTTGAATCTAAGGAAGCGAAGATATATTGATCTATTAAAAAATTATTATGTCGATATCTTGTATCATATAAAGATAGCAAATGTTGTAGCTGATGCTTCAAGTCATAATAAAATGGAAAGCACTTATCGACAGTCATTGAAAATGCAAGAAATGGATAAGGATCTACACCAACTAGCTAATCTAGGGGTTTGCCTTCTTGAAACTCTAGATGAGAAAGTTATTATGCATAATACGACAGAATCTTTATTAGTAGCTATAGTGAAAGAGAAACAATATGAGGATCTAGTTCTATTATAACTTAAGGAAAATGTGAAGCAAGGTATGACAAGGCATTTGAGATTACACAAGAAAGATTACTCCAGTGTCTATATAGATTATGTGTACCTAATATTGTTGGTCTAAGAAAGAGCATTATGATAAAAGCATTCTATTCAATATATTCTGTCCATTCAGGGTAAACCAAAATGCATCATGACTTAAAAAATATTTATTGGTAGGGAGGCACGAAAAGGAACATTGCAAAATTTGTGGATCAATGTCCCAATCACTAATAATTTAAAGTAGATCACCAAAAGCCTGGAGGTTATATGCAGCATATGAAGCTTCCGATTTGAAAATGGGACATGATCAACATAGACTTTTTCATTGGCTTACCTCACTCCTCATAAAAGTTTGATTCTATATAGGTAATAGTTGATAGACTCTCAAAATCAACAAACTTCCTACCGGTTAGGATCACATACACAGCTGAAAAGTATACAAAATTATATATTAAATAGATAGTTTGCCCACACAAAGTCCCAATATCTATTATATCTAATAGGGAATCTTAATTTACCATAAACTTTTGGAAGTCATTTCAGAAAATTTTTGGAATGCAAGTGAGTATAAGTACAACTTTTCACCATCAAATAGATGGTCAAGCTGAACATACAATCCAAATACTTGAGGATATACTATGAGCTTGTGTATTGGACTTCACAGGTAGTTGTGATGATCATTTTCCACTTATTGAGTTTGTATAAAATAATAGCTATCTCTAGACTATCAAAATGACACCTTCTAAAGCTTTATATGGGAGAAAGTGTAAGTCCCCAATTGGGTGGTTTAAAAAAGGTAAAACTATCTTATTTAGGACAGTCTTGCTCATGAAGCTATGAAAAAGTTAAGGTGATACATCAATGATTAGATATTGTATAAAGCTAACACAAATCATATGTTGATGTTAGAAGAAAAGGGTTACAGTTTGCTATAGTGGATTGGGTATTCTTGAAGGTGTCACCAATGAAAGGGGTAATAAGATTTGGTAAGAAAGGAAAACTAAGGCCACATTATATTGGTCCATATAAGTTTATCGTAAGGTTTGGCCAAGTCATGTATGAGTTAGAGCTACCCCAAGATATCTTAATATTTCATCCAGTGTTTCATGTCTCAATTCTTTGAGAGTGCATAGGAGATTCATCCTATATTACTCCTGCTAAAATGAATAATTTATAAAAGATAACACCTATGAAGTGATACCAATTGTTATTCTAGACCAACAAGTTAAGAAGCAAATAAATAAAGAAATAGCTTCTATAATAGTACTTTATAGAAACCAGCAAGTAGAAGATATCACATAAAATGCTGAAGATATGGTGAAATCCAAGTACCCTCATTTATTCGAACCCGAACAGAAAGTCCAAGATGCGAAATCAAAGCAATAGTAAGTATGAATATATAAGTTTTATTTGGTAATAGAAATATTAATCATAGGGTTGAACTTTTATAGGTTGGATAATTATGTTAACATTTAAGGATGGATGTTCCTAAGGAGGGGAGAAAGCAACACCCTGTATTTTGTGTCTACTTATTCTACTTATTAGAACTTGATATAGCCTTGTGGTATAGATAACAGACTAAATTTGTTTCATGTAAGTATTGATGGTGTAAATATGTTTAAAGATACTGCTCATATATTTTAATGTGACACGACCTAGTTAACATCAATGCAACTTTTTAAGCTTGGGATCGTAAGTTAGTATTTGAGTCTAAAGATTAAAGTGACCGTGTAGATCTTAAAATAGAATAAAATATTGAGTTTATTTCTTGACTTAATCAACCTAGTAGGTGAGTCACCTACTTAAGCTATGTAGATCTTGTTAAAGAGATTATGATAATAGGCTCATTGACGTCCAAACTGATTAAAACAAAAAGGAAATGAAAATAAATCCCAATACCAAATCTAACAAGGCCCAATGTAATTAAGCCCAAAAAAGATAAAAAAAAGTAGGTGCATCACCTACTTTGATCATTTGAGTAGCTTGAAATAACCAAGTAGGTGCATCCCCTACTTTGGATTATTGACCAACTTAAAGAACCAAGTAAGTGAATCACCTACTAAGACTCTTTGACAATCTCAATGAGATAAGTAGAAGCACCACCTACTTTAATTTATATTGTCCCAAATTGTTTGGGAGAAAATATGAAGAATGGGTAGCCAAGGCCCAATAACCTTAAGTCCACAAAGGCACACATAATATGCCCAATTATGTGGAATGACCTACTCGATAAAATATGGCTCAAAATGGGTGAGAAAGTTATCCAAAGTAGGTCCTTTTAAGAAGGCTTTAAACTAGCTCATTTCATTCATTTTAACTTAAGCAGAAATCTGATTTCTAGAAATTTTCTCTTTTATCGTATCTTATATTCATATTGAATTCATTAATATATTTAGGTTCTTAATGTTATCCTTCTATATAAGTTTGGTTAAAGCGGAGTTCAGGCTCTTAAAGAAGCATAAGTTAGGGAAATAAATATCTCAACCAAGAGAGGTAAAGATACTACCATATTGATTCTTTTCTTAAGATTAAATTAGTAGGAGTATGTTCTCTTGGTCAATGGATATTGGGAAATCTGAAGAGAGGAGTCCCCTTTAACTTCAATTGTGAGCTAATTTGAGCCTTTTAAATATTTCATTAATTGGGATTTATAAGATAGTAATAGAAAGCTATGAGTTCATACTTTTCCTACCACATTGTGATGGTGTTTAGGAATTATCTTATAAATATTATAATAAAGGGTGTAACTGAATAGGTTAAAAGTCATAAACATAGTAGGGTCTGATGATACTCCACTGAAATGAATATTGTATAAGCTTATTTCCCACTCTGCTTTACATATTATTTTAAGGGTGCAATGAAGCCAAAGTTGTTTTGAGGAACATTATAAGAATTTGTATTTTATGTGAATGTAATTGGAGTAAAAAGGGTTAAAAGAACACCTTTGAATTAATTATTATGGATTACTTCCCGGCTACTATTTTGGTGAGTTTAAATAGCCCAAATGTGTTGATTAGCTACTAATACTATTTTTACTATTTCGTTTATTGTAGATTAATAATCTAAAATAAAGAACATTAATTTAGGGTGTTATCAAAGTTGTAACAAGGTATGTAATGTTTGTTAATCCTTCTCTTCGGCATGAGTCTAACTCTTGCATTACAAAGTAAGCTTCCTAAGTGCTCTCTCTTTTAAATTATATGTAATGTCAGCGTCCAATCTAGCTAAAAACCTTATTCTAACTCCATATAGTGTTAAAGTACCTCAAAATGTGTTTTGACTAGATCTGCACATCTACTCTCTTAAGTGTTAGTATGATAAAGGTATTGTCAACAAGCTTTGTGAGTTTTTTTTCTTAGTTAAACATGGTCCATTCTGCTGTTTATGTTCTTACATTTTATATTTCTATTATTATTATTTACTACCTCACTATTACTGCATCAATGCATATTTGGTCTTTTGTGACTAGTCTAAAGTTTCAAATTCAATAATGTCATGACTACCAATATAACAACTTCAAAGATAAAAGAGAATGATCTAAAGTGAATTTATATATTCTTGGGTGGTATCTAAAAGATGTAAGGAGCACCTAACATAGGTCAATCCTAATATTACAGCCGGTGTTTCAAGGGTGAAAGGAATGCCTAGAATGGGTCGATCAAAATTTACTTACTTATAAGGACCGAATTAGGGGTTAAAATTCCTAACATGGGTCATCCTATTTAACCACTAATCAGTTGGTATTTTGTATCATATGACTTACAAGTTTTATAATGCATAGAAGAATAAACAAAAGTAAAAGATGTAATGTGCTTTATCCCATAAATACAAGAAAAGGTGGTCTTTTATCCTTATCTATAATGTTATAAATTTATATCTAATTTCATTGAGCTTTTGTGTTACCTATGGTTACTTTATCCCTTACGTACTTAGTACATTATTTCAAAATGCCCTACATAGCTTTACTATATTAAGAGACAAACTGCAAGATTACAAGATAGATGGATAGATAGCTTGACATATAATATCCTAGAATCTAAGAACCCTACCATGTATCAATTAAAGGACCCTAAGACTATAAGATATCAAAAAGAACTCAATGACCTTAAGACCCTAAGTTTCTATCCAAGGAACAATACAAGTGTCACTAGACTTTGTTGTGGAAGTTTTGGGTTTCCACTCTTAAGAACAAGAGAGAGAAGTTTCCAATATTATAAGACTTGTGTTTGTGAAATATCAATAATGAACTAACTCCAAAATAACCCTAATGTGTTTTATTTATAGTAAATCACAAATAAGTGGCAAATGACCATTTTGTCTCTGTTCAAGGGGTGGATTTGGAGTGTAAGTTTATTACACTTCAAAGTCCCCCTTCACACTTCAAAATATGTAATCCCTTAGATGTATTTATGCATACTCACACCCAGCCATATTTATGAACATTCCTTGGAGTTTTTGTAATTCCCGAGCTTGACTACATGTGAATGGTCTTGAGCTTTGTGTACCCGTATCATTCTCTCCATCTTGAAAGGAATTTGAACTCAAATTCAGTGGTTGTTCATCCCCAGCCATGGAAATGGGAGAAAGATCACATACGTTGAAGGTGTTGTGCACTTGATACTCTGCAGGAAGGTCAATTTTGTATACATTGTCATTATTCCGTTCAAGCTCTTAAAAAGGACCATCACCCCTCAGTATCAACTTGGTTTTCCTTTATGATGGAAACCGGTCTTTTCTAAGGTGCACCCAAACCCAATCTCTAAGGTACACCCGAACCCAGTCACTTGATTCAAGAACAAGCCTTCTTCTCCCTTTGTTGTCTCTCTTAGAAATCTCTTGATTCTTCCTCTCAAGCCATAGCCTTACTTTCTCATGCAATTTATTTATGGCTTCGGCCCTCTTGCTTCCATCTAATCTTATCATAATATCACTTGGCAAAGGTGTTAATCCAAAGGGGAAAGGGGATTGGGTCCATATACATACTCAAAGGGTGTCATACCCGTGCTTGAATGTATAACATGATTGTAAGCAAATTCAACCAAGGGTAGGTGTTCCTCCCAAGAAGTAATCTTACCTTTAACCATTGAACGTAACACGGAACCCAAGGTTATATTCACTACTTCCATTTTTTCCATCGATTTGTGGGTGGCAAGAGGTGGAAAATAACAACTTCGTACCAAGCCTACCCCATATCGACATCCAAAAGTGACTAAGGAACTTAGAGTCCCTATTACTCACAATGGTACTCAGAATATCATGCAATTTAACAATATTTTCAACAAATAAAGAGGCCACACTAGATGCATCTTCACTTTTAGAGTATGGAATGAAATGTGCCATCTAAGAAAATCGGTCAACCAAGACAAAAATACTATTCCTATCGCTTGTATTCCTTTGAAATCCTAATACAAAATCCATAGATATGTCAATCCAAGGATGTAAAAAAGTAGGAAGAGGGGTATACAACCCTTGAGGGAGGAGCCGAGACTTATCACTCCTACAATCTATACATTGGCCACAAATTGTAGCAACATCTTTGTGCATCTTAGGCCAATAAAATTGTTCCTACAAGAGTCCAAGGGTCTTATCAAACCCAAAGTGTCCCATTAGACCACCATCGTGTGCTTATTTTACAAACAACTCTGTCCAAGAACTCTAGAAGGCACAAATAACCATCTTTCTTTTAACAAGTAACCATCAAACTTGCAATAGGGATTTGAACCTCCATCTGTGAGCCACTTTTCCCTACCCAATTCTTGACATTCCCTAAAAATAAGAGCAAAGTAAGGGTCTTTGGGATACAATGACTTTAGTCTCTCAAATCCCATCAATTTAGAAGACAATGTTGACACAAGTACATGTTTCCTAGACAATGTGCCGGCAACCACATTTTCCTTGCCCTTTTTATATTGAATAACATAAGGGAAGGTTTCTAGGAATTCAGTCCACTTAGCGTGCCATTTTTTGAGCTTGTCTTGGGCCCGAAGGTGCTTTAAGGATTCATGGTCCATTCAGATCACGAATTCTTTGGGCCACACATAGTGTTTCCAATTACCCAAAGCTCTAATCAAATCATATAACTCTAGATCATAAAGTGGAATAATTTAGAGTCACGCCCTAGAGCTTTTCACTAAAGTAGGCAATGGGTTTGAGATCTTGCATCAAAATAGCCCCTATACCTACCTTACTAGCATCACATTCAACTTCAAACAATTTATCAAAGTTGGGTAATTGTAACAAAGGGCAGAGATGAGCATAGCTTTCAAGGCTTCAAAGGCCTTAGCTTGTTCATCACCCCACTTGAAAGGTTGGTCCTTTCTAATAACCTTGGTCAAGGGCACGGCAATAATGCCAAACTCTTTGACAAACCGCCTATAGAAACTAGTCAATCCATGGGAACCTCAGACTTTACTAATGGATTATGGAGTTGGCCAATTTGTAATAACGTCTATCTTTGATTCACCACTTTGACCCCTCTTTAAATCACAATAAAACCCAAGAAAACAACTTTATTAACACCAAAGGAGCACTTTTAAAGATTAGCATACAACTTATCCTTACTAGGAACATCAAAGACACATTGAAATGCAATTCATGCTCATCTACGAACTTTCTATAAACCAAGACATCATCAAAATAAACAACAACAAACTTTCCAATGAATGGTTACATCACATGATTCAGTAACCGCATGAAAGTGCTTGGAGAATTTACTAGGCCGAATGGCATAACCATCAATGCATAGAGACGAAATTTGGTCTTGAAGGTGGTTTTCTATTCATCATCGGGTTGTATTCTAATGTGGTGATAGCCACTCCTAAGATCAATCTTGGAAAACATAAAAGAACTATTCGACTCATCAAGCATATAATCCAATCCAGGAATGGGATGATACTTTACTGTAATTTTGTTGATGGCTCGGTAGTCCATACACATGCGCTATGTTCCAGCTTTCTTTGGCACTAACAATACTGGAACCACACATAGACTCATTCTCTCTTTGATGTAGCCTTTGTTGAGAAGCTTCTCAAATTAATTTTGAAGCTCCTTAATGTTCGTAGGGTTACTCCTATAAGTTGGTTTGTTTGGCAATTCTGATCCCTACTTAAGGTCAATTTGATGTTCAATTTCCCGAAGTGGGGGTAGCCCTTGTGGAAGTTCTTTGGGAAAGGCATCCATATAGTCCTGTAAAACAAGAGAAATAGAATGAGAAATAGAAGAATTAGAGGGGTTAGTGTTAAAAATATGAGCTAAGAGAACCATAGGTATGTTCTCATCATGTTTCACAAATAGTTCTTTCCGCCAAGCCAACATCACCACATTGCCCTTACCCTTTGAGGTTTTGATGCACCCTTGGTTTCATTTACTTCTCCACTATCAATTTCTCTCTTATTTTTTTTACTCTCGGGTTCCTTACCCTTTTTCTTCAACTCTCTCATCTTTTGATATAATTCATTCATTTGTAATGACAAAAGAGGGTGAAGTGTGATCTTTCGGCCATCCTTCTCAAGGGAGTACCAATTTGTCCTCCTATCATGTTTGGTAGAACTATCATATTGCCAAGGTTTACCCAATAATATGTGACACGCTTGTATCAAAATCACATCATAAATCACTTTATCATGGTAGTTTCCCACCTTAAACTGAATCACACATTACCTTATGAATTTTAATTCACCACACTTATTTAACCATTGCAACTCATAGGGACTAGCATATGGAGTAGTAGGTAGTTTCAAAAAGTTCACCATAGTGATACTAGCAATATTTCCACAACTCCCACTATTTATCACCATGGTACACACACTACCCTTGACAAGGCACTTAGTATGGAATAGATACTCCATTTGGCTATGATCATCTATTGCCTTGCTAAGCATGGCTCGTCTCACCCCAAAATTTGGAACTAGACACTCTCTCTCTTGCAGGTAAGCATCTTCCCCATCATCTTCTTCATGTAGCTCACTTTTGGCTTTCTCTCTATCTTGAGGCTCGGCCTCATACTCCTCGATTTCAATACCTACCTCCTCTCTAAGGTAGTATAATCTTCCTTCCCTTAGAATCACATTCCATCGGTTTGGACTTTCATTGGCTTTATGTCCCTAACCTTGACACTTGAAACATTGGAACCCTTTAGTATAAGGACACTTGTGAGCTTCATGCCTTGGAGGATATTTGTGGATTGTTTTGGGCTCGGGCAGCCTTGTATTGGCGGGTTGGTCCTTGTTCTTGGGTCAACCCGAGGAGGATTGATCCATTTCTAGGAAAAACCGAGGGTGCTTGTCCCTTTGCCTTGTATGTCGACCACCCTTTAAGTTCTTTTTCTATATCAAGTGTCGCTTGAAAAATACATCAATGGTATCAAACTTATAGAGAGTCAAGTGAGTGAAGATCTCCTTGTTCAACCCAACCTTGAACATAATGATGTCATGACCAACTTGATCTCCCCGATGATCAAGCTTCAACATGAGTTGTTGGAACTTATCGTAGTAGGCCATAACACTTTTGCTCCCTTGCCTCAAATAATACAACTTGTCAAGGAGCTCATGTCTATAGCTCTCAGGTAGGTATCTTTGTCTCTTGAGATATCTAAATCTAAACCAAGGTGGTGGCTACCTATCAACTAATTCATTACCAAATCACTTGACATATTCCCACCAGGTGTTAGCATAAACCTCAAAATGAGCCACGGCATAGCAACTTTTATTTAGCCCGGAAAGATCATTGACTTGGAAGATTTTGTCACAAGATGATTCCAAAGCAAGATAGGCCTCAGGTTGATATAGGAATAAGCTATAAAAACCAAAACTACGCTAAAGAATAGGAGTTGAAGATGAAACAATTACACAAGAAGAAAAGGACAAACGGATTCAAGAATAAAAACACAAAACTTACATTAAATGTAAAGATCGATAGTAGACATAACAATTACAATACCTAAGGAATTAAGGTGTATATTAAAAACCAAAACCCACGTAAGCTTGAAATTAGAACACCGCGGTCTTAGGTTGTGATAAATGAATAAGCTATAAAATTTGAAACTACACTAAAGAATAGGATATGAAGATGAAACAATCACACAAGAAGCAAAGGACAAACGGATTCAAGAATAAATTCACAAAACTTGCATTAAATCTAAAGATAGATAGTGAGACATAACAATTACAATACCTAAGGAACTAAGTTGTATATTAAACATCAAAACCCACTTAATCTTTAAATTGGAACACCACACTCTTAGGTTGACACAAAAGTGACTCAAGCCACCTCAAGCACCAACCTTTCTAAGCCAAATCGTCAACTCAAGTGAATCCACACTCAAGCTAACCCTAATTTCAGTGGTGGATTTTCTAAGCCCTACACTAAGGGAGATACACTCTCAAAGAGTGAAGAAATCTTCAACATTCATCAAAATCTAATTAAAAGTAAAGGCCTAATTGTTTATTAATAGTTATTACAAGAAAAGATAAAAATACACTTAATAAAGGGAGCTCCTATAGAGTATAAAAAAAAGGGTATCAAAAGACAACAATGACCTTAATGAGAATGAAGGGAAGGTGCCTCTTGAGTGTAGGTTCTTAGAGTGTAATTCCCTTAAAGAGAGGGAACAAGGGCAGCTTTAGAGTTCATTGTCTCTACTCCTCTTTTCAACTTGTGCAATGCCTTGAAATAGTTCCAAAAACCTTCCCTCACTTGGTAACTCAATCTTGGCTCTCCATTGAAAGATCTTGTCCTCTTTGTACTCTTTTTACTCGTATTATCCTCTCCATCTTGAAAGGAATTTGACCTTAAATTCATACCTTTGTAAAACCAAAGAAAGGGAAAAAAAACACATAACCCGCATGGTATGAGGGTTGGAATTAGTACCATAAATATCATCAAGTCAAGGTTGTTCACACTTGAAATATATCCACGGGTCCTTGGTGTGTGGCATAAAAAGCTTAGCATGAATGATACAAAGGAAGCGGCTATGACAAGTATAAGAGATAAGGAAACTACAATGGTCTTCATGGCTTTACTACACCCAAAAGGTAAAACTACCTTTATCTTAGGAACCATAAGATACATTTATTTTATTACCTCTACAAAGGATCTAATTAAATATGGTTCCACTATTAGTCTTAAGATTCACCACACCCACATATCATTATCATTTAGACAAGGAAACCAACCACAAAACTTACTACCCCTACATAATACAAATTCAAAATTAACATGGTTATCATCATAGGAATAGAGGTAATATAGGAAGGAATCAAGTGTAAAGACATCACCCAAGGTGCTGTCATCTACAAGAAGCCTACTTGGTCCAAAAGAAATAGCACATAAGACAAAAAAGGATGCAATTAAAACAATTAAGCACATATGACTTCTTCCCCTCAAGTAAAACATCAACTTGGCATCTACAAGTTCTGGTTCATATAACTTAACCACCAGTGTGTCAAACATGGATGCAAGTTTATAAGCAATACCCAAAGTGGCAATAAAACATTTGCCCTAGGGTCCAAGAGTGTGAAACCACCTTTAAGAAAGGGGTTCCAAATCAAAACCAAGTCACCAAGAAGGGCACCGGGATCAAATGGGCGAAGTAGCCAAAAACCTAAGACAAGGCTATTCTTTCCTTCCCTTAGGATGCCATTCCCATAATCACTCATGATATTTGCTTTTAAGTGAAGACTAACATGCAAGAATAAATAATTGTGGTCTAAAAGTCCTCTCTCAAGAACAAACATGCCATTATTTATAACTTTTCCATACACATGATCACTATGAACAAGGCTAATAGCACAACTTTCATCACACAAGTTCAAAGGATTATGTCCATTATCATGATCAACATTACAAGCATCAACACTAAGTTGAAAGTTTTTGATTACACCATTTACATGATCAAGTAGTGAACTATACTTAAGAGCAAATTGATCATCATACACATCACAAGTACTACCAAGGAAAGAGGCATGCACTTCTACACTAAGCAAACTCAAAACTACTTCATATTGTCTACTACTAGCCACTTCACAACTTTTTAAGCTCAAAGGAGTGTAGAGTGTAGCAATGATACCTCGGTATGTACCATGGAAATCCACTTTCTTGGATCTCTCTGCCAAGGATGCCATTAACTCATCAACCATGTGTTCGTGTAGGACTCTTTTTTGGATCTTTCTTTGATAGCATACGACTTTGAATCTGTACACAAGAAGAATCAATGCTAGGAAAAGTTCTAGCATTTAGTTTAGTGAGTAGTAGAGGTCCTATGTGCGTAAGTCCCACAATCAAGTGTTTCTTTATCTTTCCAACTTCACTACCCGCGGCTTTCCTTTCCCTTTCCCTAATTTCTTCAATTCTTCTTGTACCTCACCATTAATTTTCTCTCTATTTTGAGGCTCAACCTCATTCTCTATGGATTCTAACTCTTCCTTTTCTTATACTTAGATGGGGTGATTTTGATTTAATGGAGCTTAGAGAGAAGGCATTGGATTTGGTTAATGATGGATTTGGATTTGTGGCATTGGATTTTGTAGAGGTTTTGGTGGACATAGTCTATCAAAACCCGCATTCATTTTAGTCATGTCACATTTCATTGAAGCCATATCCTCTTTCATTTCTCCCATATATGACCCTAATCTTGCAGGAGTTTGATTAATGGCCTCAAAAGAAGCCTTGATCCTATCAAGGACATTTCTATCCACGACTTGTGAAGTAGAACACTCGTGTTTTATAGCCAAGTACCTAAAACAAGAAAAAAACCTACAAAATGAACAAACAAGTTAGTCCAAATAACCTTACTAACTCTCACTCTCAGTTTACCTCACCCTTGGTTTCACAAGTGTTGTAAATCGGCTTATACTTCGTAAGTGATTGAGGGATGAGTCTACTTTTGCCCGAAATATATTTTCATTTAAAGTGACTCAAAGAAATCTTGTTCGAGCTTGAACCAAAAAAACACAATGAATTAAAAATGAAAAAAGCACACAAAGAAAGAAAACACGAAGAAAAGGACACTAAAACTAATTCTCAACCTAGTAGATAGTTACGAGCTTGCTAACTAGTGATAGATTTAAGAAAATGAAATTAGAAACAACAAATTGAAACTAAGAAATCCAAGTTTGAGCTAAAATTGGGTTGTCCACAAAATGATGATGTGGCACCTTGTGATTGAACGTCAAACTTTTCAAAATTTTTTGTTCTTCAAAATTTGTGTCTTGGCCAACTCAATCCTAAGAAAGTGTAATTTTGGTTTTTGAGGGAATTTTCAAGATTTTTGGAGCCTTGTTAAGCTTCAAAATGAATTTGAAATGAATTGGCCCCCCCTTGTACTTGCAAATGTACTTGAAGATTCTTTTTTTTGTCTTTGTTGTTTTCTTCTTTTGGCAGGACTAGGAAACTTCTTGGGAATTGCCTTTAATATTTAGTATACTCTCTTTCCTCCCTTTTTCAATATCAAAAAAGCACTTTTGAATATTCTTCTTCAACAAGACATGAATATGGGGAAGAACAATATGAATATTTAAGAGATGACCAAGTTTGACCACTAGGTAAATGAACCAAAAATTCAATTTTTCCTTTAGATTAGGGTCCCTTTGCCAAGTCAAGAACAAATAACCCAAAATCAAGTCCAAAACGTCCAACCACAATATACCACATGAAATCAACCCTTCAAAAGCTTCAAACTCAAGTCTAACAAAGGTGGAATGCTCAAAACAACCTAGATCTTGCTCAAAACATAGATCTAGACTCTAATAGTGCTAGTCAGCAAGGATCTAGCACTAGAAACTATCAAAAAAAAAAGAAAAATATGTTGATCTAAAATGGCTCAACAAGACAACACATAATTTTTTTGATTTTTCAGATTTTTTGGCTCTTTGCGAAGATTTTCTTAAGATAACAACAATCCAAGACATAGTGTTGTGGGAACTACTCTAAAATGTGGCTCTTGATACCAAATGATATAGGAATAAGCTATAAGAAAACAAAACTACACTAAAGAATAGGAGATAAAGATGAAACAATCCAGCATTCAAGAATAAAAACACAAAACTTGTATTAAATGTAAAGATAGATAGTGAGACATGACAATTACAACACCTAAGGAACTAAGGTGTATATTAAACACCAAAACCCACATAAGCTTGAAATTGGAACACCAGACTCTTGGGTTGTAATAAAGGAATAAGCTATAAAAATCGAAACTACACTAAAGAATAGGAGATGAAGATGAAACAATCACACAAGAAGGAAAGGACAATCAGATTCAAGAATAAAAACACAAAACTTGCATTAAATGTAAAGATAGATAGTGAGACATAACAATTACAATACCTAAGGAACTAAGGTGTCTATTAAACACCAAAACGCACTTAAGCTTGAAATTGGAACACCACTCTCTTAGGTTGTGAGCTAAAAAAACAGAAACTACACTAAAGAATAGGAGATGAACATGAAACAATCACACAAGAAGCAAAGGAAAAACGGATTCAAGAATAAAAGCACAAAACTTGCATTAAATGTAAATAAAGATAGTAAGACATAACAATTTCAATCCCTAAGAAACTAAGGTGTATATTAAACACCAAAACCCACTTAAGTTTGAAATTGGAACACCACACTCTTAGGTGTTCACAAAAGGGACTCAAGTCACCTCAAACACCAACCTTTCTATGCCAAATTGTCAACTCAAGTGAATCCATACTCAAGCTAACCCTAATGTAAATGGTGGATTTTTCAAGCCCTACACTAAGGGAGATAAACTCTCAAAGAGTGAAGAAATCTTCAATATTCATCAAAATCTAATGAAAAGTAAAGGCCCAATTGTCTATTTATAGTTATTAAAAATAAAGACTAAAATACCCTTAATGAAGGAAGCTCCTATAGAGTGTAAAAGAAGGGCATCAAAATACAACAATGCCCTTAATAAGCTTGAAGGGAAGGCACCTCTTGAGTGTAGGTTCTTAGAGTGTAAAGACCACAATGTCCTTAATGGGAAGGAACAAGAGAGGCTTTGGAGTGCATGGTCTCTACTCCTCTTTTCAACTTTTGCAATGCCTTGAAATGGCTCCAAAGACCTTCCATAACTTGGTAACCTGAGATTGGCTCTCCATTGAAAGATCTTGTCTTTCTTGTACTCTTTTTACTCATATCATCCTTTCCATCTTGAAAGGAATTGAACCTTAAATTCACACCTTACGAAACCAAAGAGAGGAAAAAAAAACACACAATCCTCATGGTATGAGGGTTTGCATTAGTACCATAAATATTATCAAGCCAAGGTTGTTTACACTAGAATTATATCCATGGGCCTTTGTGTGTGGCATAAAAAGCTTAGCATGAATGGCACAAAGGAAGCGGCTATGACAGTATCAAGAGATAAGGAAATTACAATGGTCTTAATAGCTTTACTACACACAAAAGGTAAGACTACCTTTATCTTAGGAACCATAAGATACATTTGTTTCATTACCTCTACAATGGACCTCATCAAATATGGTTCCACTATTAGTCTTAAGGTCCACCACACCCACAAATCAATATCATTCAAATAAGGAAACTTGCCACCAAACTTCCTACCTCTACATAATACAAATTTAAAATTAACATGGTTATCATCATAGGTAAAGAGTTAATATAGGAAGGAATCAAGTGTGAAGACATCACCCAAGGTGCTATCATCTATAAAAAGGCCACTTAGTCCAAAAGATATAGAACATAAGGCACACATAGATGGAATTAAAATAATTAAGCACATATGAATTCTTCCCCTCAAGTAAAACATCAACTTGGCATCCACAAGTTATGGTTCATATAACTTAAGAACAAATGTGTCAAGCCTGGATGCAAGTATATAAGCAATACCTTAAAGAGGCAATGACACATTTGCCCTAGGGTCCACAAGTATTAAACCACCTTTGAGAAAGGGGTTCCAAATCAAAACCAATTCACCAAGAAGGGCACCGGAATCAATTGGGAGAAGTAGCCAAGGACCTAAGCTGAGGCCATTCTTTTCTTCCCCTAGAGTGCCATTCCCACAATCACACATGACATTTGCTTTTAAGAGAAGACTAGTATTCAAGAATAAAGGATTGTGGTCTAGAAGTCATCTTTCAAGAACAAACATTCCATTATTAACAATTACTCCATAACCATGATCACTATAAACAAGGCTAATAGCACGACTTTCATCTCACAAGTTCAAAGGATCGTGTCCATTATCATGATCAACATTACAAGCATCAACAGTAACTTAAAAAATTTTTACTACACCATTCGAATGATCAAGTAGTGAACTATACCTAAGAGCAAATTGATCATCATACATATCATAAGTACTACTAAGGAAAGAGGCATGCAGTTCTATGCTAAGGAAACCCGAAACTACTTCATATGTCTACTACTAGACACTTCACAACTTTTTAAGCTCAATGGAGTATAGAATATAGCAATGTTACCTTGGTATGTACCATGGTAATCCACTTTCTTAGAATTCTCGGTCAAGGATGCCATTAACTCAATAACCATAGTTTCGTGTGGGACTCTTTTTAGATCCTTCTTTGATAGAATACGACCTTGAACCTGCACATAAGAAGAATCAATGCTAAGAAAAGTGCTAGAATTCAGTTTAGTGAGTAACAGGGGTCCTTTATGGGCAAGTCCCACAATCAAGTGTTTCTTTTCCTTTACAACTTCCCTACCCGCGGCTTTTCTTTCCCTTTCCCTCTTTTCTTCATATTCTTCTTGTACTTCACCATCAATTTTATCTCCATCTTGAGGATCTACCTCATTCTCCTCAAATTCCAACTCTCCCTATTATTCTACTTGGATGGGGTGATTTTAGTTTAGTGGAGCTTGGAGAAGAGGCATTGGATTTGGTTGATGATGGATTTGGATTTTTGGCATTAGATTTTGTGGGGGTTTTAGTGGACATAATCTATAAAAATCTGCATTCATTCTATTCATGTCAACTTTCATTAAAGCCATATCCTAGTTCATTTCTTCCATATTCGACCCCAATCTTGAAAGAGTTTGATTAATGGCTTCAAGAGAAGCCTTGATCCCATCAAGGACATTACTATCCATGACTTCTGAAGTAGAACCCTTGGGTTTTATAGCCAAGTACCTAAAATAAGAAACAAACCTACAAAATAAACAAACAAGTTAGTCCAAATAACCTCACCAACTCTCACTCTCGATTTACCTCACACTTAGTTTCACAAGTGTTGAAAATCAGCTTGTACTTCATGAGTGAATGAGGGATGAGTCTACTTTTACCCGGAATAGATTTTCATTTAAGTTGACTCAAATAAATCCTGTTCAGACTTGAACCAACAAAACATAATGAATTCAAAATAAAAAAAGCACACAAAGAATAAAAACACGAAGAAAAAGATGTGTCGAGGCATTTGATAATTGATGACCAAGTCCTTATTGTGGGACTTGAGTAATTTGGGAATGGATTGATCTATTGGAGTCTCGATTTTTAGAGAAAGAAGTGGTTTGGATTGTGGAATTTAGTAGAGCTTGTGATGGATTTAGCATTTGATGCAAGGTTTTGGGAGTAATGGTAGTGGAGGAATTTCTGTCATGTCCACTTGAAGAAACATATTGAGGCGTAGAAGGGAGAGAGTTCCTTTGAATCTCCACTTGATCCAACCTTTCACTAATTGTGTCCACATCCCCCTACACCGATGCCGAATCCGAGCCAAACCATTTAAGTGTTCGGGTAATAGCTTTATGGGAAACTTTCATAGTCTCAAGGGTATTGGTATCCACGATTTAAGACGTGGTTCCTTCCATTGTCAAGTTATCTAAATGAATTACCTACAAAAAAAACAAACAATTAGTTCAAAAGAGCCTCACCTTCACTCACACTCTTTGGATTACCTCACACTTAGTTCCACAAGCGTTGTAAGTTGGCTAGTAACCCGTGAGTATTCAAGGGATGAGTATGCTCTTTTCCGGAGTAGCTTCTTATTTGAAGACTCAAATAATTCTCATAGGACTAGAACCAAGAAGTTACAATGAATTTAAATGATAAAACCACTCACAAAAATGTAGACACGAACAAAAGATTCAAGGATTAATTGACAACCTAGTAGGAGTTTACTAGGTTGTTAATTAGTTCTAGGATCAATTAATGCAACCAAGAATCAACAATTAGAAACTAAGAATCAAAATTTAAGCTTAAAATTGACAGTGTACAGTAACAACGATGACATGGAAGCATGCAATTGCTCACGATCCCACTCAAATTTTAGTCACCAACTTGAAGTTTTAGTCATTACACAATTTAGAATGGAAGAAATTAGTATTAGAGGGAAAGCAAAAGTATTAGAACCTTTTTCAAATTCAAACTTAAAAGGTGAGACTTGACTTGTACTACCTCCTTAAAACAAGGTCCTTGATATGTAGAAAAGTAGTTGAAAAGTGGTTGTCAAATCTATGAAGTGACGTGCTTGAGTCCTTTCTCCATCAAGCTTTACAACTTTTTCTTTCACCTTTTTAGATCTATTTTGCACTTTATGTTAGTCAGGATATTAGAAGAGATTAAGAACAACAAGAACATCATATCAACCTTTTAAGAACAACAATAACAACACAATCAACATCTACATCAAGTCAAAACACACGGCCAACTTCAAGTTCAAAATAACAATGTCAATATTATAAGCTCAACTATAGATCTAGACACTAGTAGTATTAGTGAGAAAGAAACCAACACTAGAAACACTCTAGACAAACAAAAGACTACTAGATCTAGTTACAAACTCTTGGCCAAGTCAACAACAACAAGAAAAACAAGTTTCGGCCAAGGTTCAACAACACAATGCAACTACTTTGGTAATCTCTTCCAAAGATTGATTTTGTTGGAACAAAATCAAGCCTTAAGCTTTGATACCAAATGATACAAGATCAAGCGAACAATAAGAGAGACAAGATAACAATAACAATATGGAATCAAAATGCCCCATACAGTTTCACTATATTAAGAGACAAACAACAAGATTACAAGATAGATGGATAGATAACTTTACACATAATATCCTAGAATCTAAGAACACTAACATGTATCAATGAAATAACCCTAAGACTAGAATATATCAATACCAAGTTATTACTTAGATCAAGAGGAACACAATGAACTCAAGACCCTCAGTTTCTAGCCAAGGAACAACACAAGTGTCACTGCACTTTATTGTGCAAGTTTTGGGTTTCCACTCTCAAAAACAAGAGAGAGAAGTTTCCAATATTACAAGACTTGTGTTTGTGAAATATCAATAATGAACTAACTCCAAAATAACACTAATGTGTTCTATTTATAGTACATTACAAAATAAGTGGCAAATAACTATTTTGTCCTTGTTCGAGGTGCAACTTTGGAGTGTAAGTTTATTACACTTCAAAGTCCCTCTTTACACTTCAAAATATATAATCCCTTAGATGGATTTATAACACTCACACAAACTTAGAAGACACAAAATTGTCTCAAAACAGTCCAAACACACTCCAAAAATTGTCCACTAATTCAAAGAACTGAGGACCCTTTTGGAGACCACTCTCTTATTCAAGAATGCAATACAAGAAGGACAATATAACTAGGTGTTTGACACCTTTCTCAGCCAACAACAAACTAAGTTAACAAAACAAGATAAAACAACAATGAGAACAACAACAACAATAACAACAAAAATGGCTTCATAATACAAGATACAAAATGGATAAAAGATTACAAAAGGAAAAGGATAGATAGATAGACCACATGAAGGTTTAATGTTAAGAACCCCAGAATGGTAACTCTTGAACCTTAAAACTATACATAACAATAAACCTATCTCTTACAAATATGCGAGACTGGAATCCACCTCCCAAGCATCAATGTTTCCAAGCAAATACAAAGACAAATGATTCTACACTTGTAAGCCCTAGTTTCAGTTTTGGGTGCCTCAAGGAGAGAAGACTTTTGTTTCATTGTCATACAAGACTTACCACATCATTCATAAACTAATCAAAGAAACCCTACATGGTTCTATTTATATCCTATTACAAATAAAAGGTAAAAGGACCAAGTATAGTATGTTGGCTAATTTTTAGTGAATTTAGGTCCCCTTTTGCACTTTAGTTGCACACACCAAGTCTTGGACCTAACATGAACTACCATAAGTCCATATTCGTGATTATTCTTGGATTATCCTCTCCATCTTGAGAGCAACTCACCCACAAATTCACGACTTCTCCTCATTCAATTGGCCACTTCAAAAGAAACCACTCAAAACAGCTCGTAAAACATAAGATGACATAAAAATAGTTTTAAAAAAGCATGAGATTGTACAAAAATAGCCCACAAAATCATGAGGAATCCAAGAGTACATTAACACAAGTCTTGGCCAACAACTTTGTTTTGACTCTCAGCTTTCTCTCCATCTTGAGCCTTGTCTTTAATATCATCCAAAATAAGTCTCCTACCATCATACAAGCATCATTGTAGACTCTATATCCGCCATGTTCCTTTCTACCATTCTCATCTACATGGATATGTCGGCTTTGGTAAAGTAGAGTTTTGGTTAAGAGGATTGATTTGGTAAAGTGGAGCTTTAGTTATGGAGCTTGGATGGGAGGGATTTGACTTCTAAGTTGTTTTTGTTGGACTTGTTCGAATGAAAGAGGGATTGACCTATGTAGGTCTCAGGTTTGGGGACATTTGGTGGCTTTGCTTATGTCTATATCATTTGGTGGTGGCCTTGAAGGATTGATTATTTAAGGTAAAGCTTCAGAAGTAGAATCACAAAAATTCCTTTGACTCTCTACTCAATCTAACCTCTCAAGTATAGTAGACATATCCAAGCCTAATTTGTCAAGACCCGAATTCGCCTTAGCTATTAATCAAGAAATTGCATCAAGATGGTCCAAAATGGTGTCCATTGTGGAAAATGAGTTACCTATAAAATAGAAAACAAGTTAGTTATAAAAAAACATCCTCACCCTCTCTTTTATTTCACGTCTCTCAGATCTCTCACACTCAATCTCACAAGTATTGTAAGCTTGCTTGTACTCCGAGAGGTGTTAAGAGGTAAATCCAAAGTTGACAATGAATCCAACAATTAATGAAAAAAATAAGGACATTACAATAACTCAAAGGATTAAGACACACAAAAGAAAGTTAACACGAAGAACGATTTTAAAACTAACTTGCAATCTAGTACTAATTTCTAAGTTAGTATTGGAGTCAACAAATGAAACTAAAAGATTAAAAATTTGATCTTAAAATATGTTGTGTGAACAGTAAAAATTAATGATGTGGCATTACACTATTAGTCATAATTTTGGCGCCATTTTATCCACCAATTTAAAGTCTTGGAGGGAAAAATACAAGTCTTTATCCTTTTTCAAATTCAATCTCAAATGGTGAGACTTGACTTGTACTAGTTCCACAAAACAAGTCTCCTTGATTAAGGAAAGTAGTTCAAAAGTTTGAGGTCAAGTGTAATACACCGTATTTTTCCTAGATAATTTCATCTCAAGAATGTCTAGTATTAGCTTATAAATTGAATGATGGTTATTCTATGAGGAATTTTTAATATTTTCACATTTTGTCATTTGGGAAATTCAATAAGCTTTCCATCAATATATGATTCCCCCAAATACGATACCCAGGTCGTAAGTTACGACTATTTAAAGTTTTTGTCGTAAGCTAGCGCCATATTAGTCAGTGGTGCACCACGCCACAAGGGGAAATGGCATCTGAAAAATTTCAGTAGGGTACTGTGATTATAGCACATCGTGCCAGGGCCCAAATTCAGAATTGTCCTTTTCTAATGTCTTAGCGTGATTTCCTCCGCATCGCGCCAAAGTTCCAGGTCACAAAGAAAGGGGCAACGTGATGGCTCCATGTCGCGCTATCCCTTAGTTTGCCAATTGTCAAATTCTAGTGACACGGTGCGATAGCGCTGCATCACGCCAGGGGTTCAGTTTGGGAAAATTTTACTGAAATTAAATAACGCATCCAGGGTTAAAAGGGTCAACTTTCCACCCTTATTTAATCCCTTTAACATGTGATTCAGCCACTTTTCACCTAAAATACACTCTCTTATCTCAAAAAAACTCTCAAGAACAAGCTAGGGTTTTCATAGAAGATCCAATTCCAAGAAAGTTTCTATGTCAATCTTCACAAAATCACGAACTAAGGTATGCGTAGTGTTCATTCATGGACTCATTTTATCCATGAAGCCCAAGAATCTCCTTTATAAATTCAAGTTTATGGATTTCTTTTTGAATTTCATGTTGGGTTTGTTTTGTTAATGTTGAGAATGATCAATTGAATTCAAATCCATATTGGGTGATCAATTTTATGTGGAATTGATTTGTATAGATGTATATTCATGTGAACCTATGAATAAACCTTAGGATGATGAAATTAGAGATGAATCATGATGAATAATTATTTTATAATGTTGTCTACATATGCTATGCCTACCATGTGTTTGATTAAATGCTTAGATGAAGGAACAATGCCCAACTAGTATTATATCATGAAATCCCCATGTATGTACAAGTTATGCCTATCAGATATTTTGGTGAAACACTTTTATAAATGTATTATGGATTATGATGTTAGTCATATATTCAAGTAAGTTATGCTTGGTCATTTTCCTTCCATCGAGTCTTGGGGGTACTCGTACTCGAAATATTAGCTGTGTGCTTAGAGCCATGTCATGTTTTCACGATACTCTCAGGCAAGCTATGATCCTTAGACTTCAGACAATCTGATGAATCAGGAAATCTATACGATCTCATGAACTCAGTCAGTTGTAAGATATCAGTAGTATTCTGTCAGTCAACAAAATTCAGTAAATTAGCCCATGTTCAATTCAGTTAAATTATGTTCAGTGTTTATTCATATCGGTGTAGAAATTAGCATCGAGTGTACCTAAGGATGGGAACACACACTATCATATGAGGGTGTGATTCTTAGAAGTCATCCTTGCATTCCAGAACTATGTAGACAGCATAGGTTGAGCCATCAACCTATCCGATGAGGGTTGATGAAATAGATAAGCACTGTCAGATAAGGTCCCCACCATTCTCATAAAGGAAACACTATAAAATGAGGGTCGCCCACAGCTTATCCTTACTGGTGGTGCAGTATTGACACCCCTCCAATTGGGGTTACAAATTGGACCCCAACTCAGCCATCATGGCATATCAAGGGCATATCGGTTAGATAACTACTTCCAAAGTTTTATGTTACAAAATCAATATTATCAGATACAGTCAATCAGTCTCAATGATAGAACTTAGATAGTACTTCAGATTTCAGGACTCTCAGATACAGTCAAATCAGCTATAGTATGAAACTCAGATAGTTCCATTAGATTCAGGACTGTCAGATACAGTCACTCATATTATCAGTTATATTCAGTTTCAGTAATCATTTTATCATAGTATTAGTTTCAGTTGTTATGTCTCATGCATGCATTTTTATGCTCATGATAGTTAGTCAGTTATTATTATTGTTCATGCATATGAACCCCGTGCATTCATCCTACCTTATATGCATACCAGTACATTCAAAGTACTATGCATTTGTTCTATGGCGTCTTATACCATAGGTTCAAACACACGAGCTTTAGAGCAATAGTAGATTCTAGATATCCATAGACAGAGTTAGAAGTGAGTCCTCATCTTTTGAGGATATGATTATTTCCCTATTATCTCATTAATCAGTTTATTTGTTTGAGTTAGTTGGGGACATATCCCATCAACTCCTTACTCAGACAATTCAGTTAGTTAGAGGCTTTCTAAACTATCATATTTCAGACTTCAGTATATTCAGTTTTGTTTTGAGTATTCCATTACCCCAAACAGTTGTTATATTATTTAGATAATGTTTAGTATTGAACCTTATGGCCTTTTAGTTCATTTTTCTACATTATAAAGTTTTTATACAGTATACAGGTATAGCTATCATTCATGGGTTAACTTGTGGTCCTTCGGGGTCATGGGCACCATGTAGTATTTTAGGTAACAGATTCGGGCATTACAAACTTGGTATCAGATCCTAAGGTTTAATAGAGTCCTAGGAAGCCTAAAAGACACATCTAGTAGAGTCCTATATATGGGTGTGTTGCACGCCACATTTATGTTCAAAAGGCTATAAGATGTTTTAGGAATAATTTCCCCTCTTTCGGTATTCATGTTGTGCCAGTGAGCATAATCTCAAGTCAATCTTGTAGTCTAATCTATTTCTCCCTTTATTCTACAGAACATGCCTCCTAAAAGAAGAAACGGAAATCAGTCAGCCTCTCAGCCCGAAGATCCTTTAGGTGATCATGTTTCTCATGTGGACTTCTAGGCCGTATTCATTACTCTTGCTAACTCTGTTGCTGCTTAGAATAAATGACCAACTATCATTCTGGCCAATCCAGTGGCTAATTCAGCTGTATCTAAGATTCGAGACTTCACCCGAATAAATCCTCCATCCTTTCTTGGGTCTAAAGTAGATGAGGACCCTCAGGAATTCATTGATCAAGTTTAGAAGGTGACAGACATCATGGGGGTAACTACTGTTGAGAGTGCTGAGCTAGCAGCATATAAGTTGCAGGATGTGGCTCATACTTGGTTCAAACAGTAGCAGTTAGAAAGGTCATACGATGCGGTCCTATAGATTGGGAGGAGTTTGTCAATGCATTCTTAGATAGATTCTTTCCCTAAGAGCTTGGAGAGGCTAAGGTGCTAGAATTGATCAACCTCAGGTAGGACAATATAATGGTGAAAGAGTATTCTCTTAAATTTACTTAATTAGCCAGATATGCCCCTCATGTGGTTGCAGACAGCAGAGCCAAGATGAGTAAGTTTGCTTTAGGGGTAAATGATAGCATGGTAAATAAGTGCAGATCTGCCATGTTGAATAGTGACAACTTTAGCCAGGATTATGACTCATGCTCAGTAGATAGAGAAACAGAAGATTGAGCAGAGGGAGAAGCAGAATAACAGAGTGAAAACAGGTAGTTTTTACTTCTCTTAACCTAAATTAGGAGAAAACCATTCCCAATTTCATCCTAAGTCATTAGTTCCAGCTCCTTCTTTAGCCAGTGCTCTAGTTCCTAAGTTTATGAAGGATAACAGAGATAGAGCGCCAGGCTCTAGGTCTCAGGGCAGTGTTAACAATATCTGAACTGATCCCCTTTGGCAGACTTATGGTACGAACTACAAGGGTGCTTGCAGAGCTGGTAGTGATGTTTGTTTTGGTTGTGGTAAGACAGGCCATCGAGTCAGAGACTTCAGTCAGTTTATCAGAGTTATCTACACTCCTTAGCTCAGTCCGATCGCCCAAATCAGTAGGGTGTCACCTCTAGTGCTACTAGTGGGCAACGCCCAAACAGACTCTATGCTTTCCAGTCCCGGCAAGATCAAGAAAATTCTCCTAATGTGGTTAATGGTATATTACAGATCTTTTATGTGCATGTTTAAGCTTTGCTAGATCCAGGAGATTCTTTGTCTACGCTTTGGTAGATCCAGGAGCTTCTTTGTCTTTTGTTACTCCCTATATAGGAGGAGATTTCAGAATCAGTCCCGAAATCCTAGTAGAGCCCTTTTCAGTCTCTACCCCAGTGGGTAAAACCATCATAGACCGGTGGGTAAAAAAGAGCTGCCTGATTATGATATTTCAGAAAGTCACTTCAGCAGACTTAATTGAATTAGAGATGGCTAATTTTGATGTTATTCTCGACATGGATTGGCTTCATTCCTGCTATGTCACAATCGACTACAGAAATCTAGTTTTAGTTTCTGAATAAATTCATTCTTGAGTGGAAAGGTAGTTTATCCGCTTTAAGAGGTCAGCTTGTTTCCTACCTTTGGGCACGAAAAATAATATCTAAAGGATGTGTATATCATCTTGTTCGAGTTAAGCATACTAGTTCTAAAACTCAAAGTCTTGAATTAGTCCCAGTAGTGAATGAATATTCAGGTGTCATTCCTGAAGATCTTGCAAGAATTCCTCCTGAAAGGGAAATAGACTTCGGCATTGATCTTCTTCCAAATGATCATCCTATATCTACTTCTCCATACAAAATGGCACCAGCAGAACTTATAGAATTAAAAGAACAATTGAAAGATCTCTTAAATAAGGGATTCATCAGGCCCAGCATTTCCCCGTGGGGTGCTTCAGTATTATTTGTGCTCAAGAAAGACGGTTCTCTCAGAATATGTATAGACTACCATCAACTCAATAAGGTCATAATCAAGAACAAGTATCCTCTTCCCAGAATCAATGACTTATTTAACCAACTTCAGGGTGTCAGTTATTTCTCTAAGATAGACCACAGATCCGGCTATCATCAACTCAGAGTTAAAGAATGTGACATTCTAAAAGTAGCTTTCTGTACTTGGTATGGTCATTTCAAATTCTTAGTTTTGTCATTTGGTCTTACCAATGCCCCAGCCTCTTTTATGGACTTGATAAACCATGTGTTCAAGAAGTACTTGGACATATTCATCATAGTCTTCATAGATGATATTCTGGTCTACTCCCGCAATAAGTATGATCATGCAAACCATCTCAAAACAGTACTTCAGACTCTCAAAGATCATCACTTATTCACTAAATTCATAAAGTGCAAATTTTGGCTAAGGTTAGTAGCATTCCTTGGTCATATCATTTCTGGTGATAGCATTAGAGTAGATCCTCAAAAGACCAAATAAGTAAGAAATTGGCCCAAACCTATCTCTTCATTAGATATCATGAGTTTCTTGGGTTTGGCTGGCTATTACAGCTGGTTTATTAAGGGATTTTCTTCTATTGCATCCCCTATGTCCAGATTGACTCAAAAGAAAGTCAAGATTATGTGGTCAGATTTTTATGAGAAGAGTTTTTAGGAGTTGAAGACTCGACTCACCTCAGCATCTGTCTTAGCTCTCCCAGATAGTTCAGATGGGTTCGTAGTATATTATGATGCATCAAGGTAGGTTTGGATTGTGTCCTAAAACAGCAGAGTAAGGTTATAGCCTACATCTCCTGACAGCTTAAACCCCATGAAAGGAATTATCTGACTCATGATCTTGAGAAAATAGCCATAGTCTTTACCTTAAAGATTTGGAGGCATTATCTCTACAGAGTTTATGTAGATGTCCTCACAGACCATAAGAGTCTTCAGTATGTCTTTTCTCATAAAGATCTCAATCTTTATCAGAGAAGGTGGTTAGAGATTTTTGAAGATTATGACTAAAGTATCCTTTATCATCCGAGAAAGGACAACATAGTAGCCGATGCTCTCAGTAGACTATCCATGGGTAGTGTTTCTCATATTGAGGACGGTCAGAAGAAGTTAGCTCAGGAAGTCCATCAGCTTTCCAGACTAGACGTTCACTTAGTCGATATAAATTAGGGTGATATATGGGTTCAGAGTAGTTCAGAATCATCTCTAGTTTTTGAGGTGAAAGAAAAACAAGATAGAGATCCCAGCCTTGTCAAGTTAAAAGATTCAATTCAGGATCAAAAAATAGAGGTTTTCTCCCAAGGGGGATATAGTATTCTTCGTTGTCAAGGTTGTCTCTGTGTTCCTGGTGTAGATGTCTTAAGGTAGTGAATTCTTACAGAAGTGCATGGTGCGTGCTACTCTATTCATCCAGGGGCCACAAAGATCTACTGATACCTATGGGAAATCTATTGGTCGAGTGGGATGAAGAGTGACATTGCTGAGTTTGTGGCTAAGTGCTCTACATATCAGTAGGTCAACATAGAGCATCAAAAGCCTAATGGGTCCATATAGGAGTTCAGTATTCCTACTTGGAAGTGGGAAGTTGTGAACATGGACTTCGTGACGGGTTTGCCTTGAACTCATCATCAGCATGATTCACCTGGTCATTGTAGACAAAATGAACAAATCATCTCATTTCCTTCTAGTTCATTCCTCTTATTCAGCCGAGGATTATGCCAAACTTTACATTAAGGAGTTAGTCAGATTGCACAGGTGTTATATTGTCCATTTTCTCAGACAGAGGTACCTAGTTCACCTCTCATTTCTGGAAAGCATTCCAAAAAGGTCTTGGTACCCAAGTTTATCTCAGTATAACCTTTCATCCTCAGAAAGATGGTCAAGCAGAAAGGACCATTCAGACTTTAGAAGATGTGCTAAGGGAATATGCAATTGATTTCAAGGAAAGTTGGGATGAGCACTTGCCTTTAATTGAATTTTCACACAACAATAGCTATCATTCCAGTATTAAGATGGCTCTATTCGAAGATCTCTATGGTAGGAGATGTAGATCCCCAATTGGTTGGTTTGAAGTTGGTATTCGATGCCTTAAAAAAAGTACAATTGATTAGAGAAAGACTCTGGGCTACTCAGAGCTGAGAAAAGTTATATAGATATTCATAGAAAAGATCTTGAGTTCAAGATTTGTGACTATATCTACTTAAAGATCTATCCCATGAAGGGAGTGAAGTGGTTCGGTAAGAAAGGGAAACTCAATCCCTAATATATCGGTCCCTTCAAGATTCTTAGTCGATTCGGCAAGGTAGCTTATGAGCTCAAATTTCCTGCAGATCTAACCGCAGTTCATCTAATCTTTCATGTCTCTTTGATCAAGAAGTGCATAGGTGACTCATCAGTTGTAGTCCCTATTCAGAGCATTGATGTTAAGAACACTCTCTCTTATGAAGAGATTCTAGTCAAAATCTTAGACTATCAGACTTGTAGATTGAGGAACAAAGAAGTCCCTCTAGTTAAGGTTCTTTGGAGAAATTAGTCTGTCGAGGGAGCTACTTGGGAAGCAAACGTAGGAATGCATATCAAGTATCCTTATCTCTTCTCCGCCAACTCAAATCAAGCTCAAGGTAACAGTTCTCTTTAAGCTTACTCAGTTTCATGTTCGGTATTCATCACAAACATGGTATGCAGTTTTATGATTTTGTTCCTATTAGAAACTTGGTATCACGTACCATTCCATATTTGTTCATGCACGCATGTATCAGTTCAGTTAAAAAATTATGCATCAGATATGCATTCTCATTGTGAGAAACTTAGTTCTTCAGAACACTCAGTCATGCATTCATGAATCAGTTATAAATGTATCAGTTATGCATGTTTAGTATTATATGTTCAGCTTGTCAGTCATGTCTTCATGATATCATGTCCCAGTTATTCATCTTCAGCATGTATGTCGGTTGACTTTTCTCCACTCTTAGTCAGTCTCATTCGAGAACAAATGTTCTCAAGGGGGAGATATTATAATACCTCGTATTTTTCCTAGTTAATTTCATCTCAAGAATGTCTAGTATTAGCTTTTAAATTGAATGATGGTTATTCCATGAGAAATTTACAAGATTTTCACTTTTTGTCATGTGGGAAATTCAATACGCTTGTCATTGATATAAGATTCGCACGAATTCAATAACTAGGTTAGAAGTTATGACTATTTCAAGATCTCGTCATAAAGCAGTGCCATATTAGTTAGTGGCGCACTGCGCCACAAGATAAAATGGCATCTAGCAACTTCTAGTACAGGTCCGCAATTATGGTGCATCGCACCAGGGCCCAAGTTCAGAATTGTCCTTTGCAAGTTTCTTAGCGCAATTTCCTCCACGTCGCGCCGAAGTTCCAGGTTACAAAGGAAGGGGAAATGTGATGGCTCCGCATCACGCCATCCCTCAGTTCTCTAATTGTAAAATTCCAGTGACACCGCGCCGCATTGCGCCAAGGGTTCAGTTTGGGAAAATTTTACTGAATTAAATGGCGCATCCAGGGTTAAAAGGGTCAACTTCCCACCCCTATTTAAGCCCTTTAACATGTGATTTAGCCATTTTTCACCCAAAATACACTCTCTTCTGTCAAAAAAATGCTCAAGAACAAGCTAGGGTTTTCATAGAAGATCCAATTCCAAGAAAGTTTCTCTGTCAATCTTCACAAAATCATGAACTAAAGTATGCGTAGTGCTCATTCATGGACTCATTTCATCCATGAAGCCCAAGAATCTCCTTTATAAGTTCAAGTTTATGGATTTCTTTTTGAATTTCATGTTGGGTTTGTTTTGTTAATGTTGAGAATGATCAATTGAATTCAAATCCATATTGGGTGATCAATTTTATGTGGAATTGATTTGTATAGATGTATATTCATGTGAACCTATGAATAAACCTTAGGATGATGAAATTAGAGATGAATCATGATGAATAATTATTGTATAATGTTGTCAACATATGCTATGCCTACCATGTGTTTGATTAAATGCTTAGATGAAGGAACAATGCCCAACTAGTATGATATCATGAAATCCCCATGTATGTACAAGTTTTGCCTATCATATGTTTTGGTGAAACACTTCTAAAAATATATTATGGATTATGATGTTAGTCATATATTCAAGTAAGTTATTCTTGGTAAGTTTTCTTCTATCAAGTCCTAGGGGTACTTGTACCGGAAACATTAGTTGTGTGCTTAGAGCCCTATAAAGTTTTCACGATACTCTTAGTCAAGCTATGATTCTTAGACTTCAGACAGCCTTATGACTTAGGAAATCTCTATGATCTTATGAACTCAGTCAGTTGTTAGATATCAGTAGTATTCTGTCATTCAACGGAATTCAGTAATTCATCCCATATTTAGTTTAGCTAAATAATGTTCAATGTCTATTCAGATCGGTGTAGAAATTAGCACGACTGAACCTAAAAATGGGAACACACACTATCAGATGTAGACAACATAGGTTGAGACATCAGCCTATCCGGTGAGGGTTAATGGGGTGTATAAGTACTATCAGATAAGGTCCCCACTATTCTCGTAAAGGGGACACCATCAAATAAGGGTCGCCCATAGCTTATCCTTATCGATGGCGCGGTATTGACACCCTTCCAATTGGGGTTACATATTGGACCCCAACTCAGCCATCATGGCGTATCAAGGGCATATTAGTTAGATAACTACTTCCCACAGTTTTATGTTATAGAATCAGGATTGTCAGATACAGTTAATCAGTCTCAATAATAAAACTCAGATAGTTCTTTAGATTTTAGGACTGTCAGATACAGTCAAATCGACTACAGTATAGAACTCAGATAGTTCTATCATATTTAGGACTGTCAGATATAGTCGCTCA
Organism: Capsicum annuum; assembly: GCF_002878395.1. Classification (NCBI taxonomy): domain Eukaryota; kingdom Viridiplantae; phylum Streptophyta; class Magnoliopsida; order Solanales; family Solanaceae; genus Capsicum; species Capsicum annuum. The sequence goes on along the minus strand of NC_061118.1, from coordinate 109,289,936 downwards.
TGTTATCAGTTATATTTAGATTCAGTAATCATGTTATCATAGTATTAGTGTCAGTTGTTATATCTCATGCATGCTCATGATAGTTAGTTAGTTATTATTATTGTACATGTATATGAACCCCGTGCATTTATCCTACCTCACATGCATACCAGTACATTCAAAGTACTGACATATTTGTGCTATGGTGTCTATACCATAGGTTCAGAGACACAAGCTTCAGAGCAATAGTAGATTCCAAATATCCGCAGATAGAGTTAGAAGTGAGTCCTTGTATTTTGAGGACATGATTATTTCCCTATTATTTCATTAATCAGTTTATTTTTTTGAGTTAGTTGGGGATATGTCCCATCAACTCCTTACTCAGACAATTCAGTCAGTTAGAGGCTTTCTAGACTATCATGTTTTAGACTTTAGTATATTCAGTTTTGTTTTGGGTTTTCCATTACCCCACACAGATGTTACCAATTATTTGGTATATATTATGATATTGTCTACTAGTTAAAGATGAGCAGCATCTATCCCAGCCTAGGCTAAGTTTGTCAATCTTATTAAGGCTTTGTAGACTAACATATAAACTGATGTTATGTTTGGTTCCTTAACAGTTGCAGCCTCAACGGCTAAGTCATGTATATATATTTTGGTCTTATCTGTATGTTGGTCTTTTATCATCACTATAGCTTATATATATGAAATGCTTTGACCTTTGGCCCTTGCAAAATTTCCTAAGTCTTGAACATTTTTTGTATGATACGACTTGCACCATAACACTCATATGGTATGGGTACGGGTTAAGGAACCTAGTCGTATAATGGTCAGTGTCACATTGGCCAAGTTCTGTTCTTGGTATGAGAGGACTCTATATGAGTCATATGAAATGACAAATGGTAAGGTCCAAACTGTTTATGGTAGGGTATGATTCATGCTAAGGATTAGTATGTTTGATAGATTATGGTGTCCAATATTTTGATCAAGGTACGAGTGGAAGGTACCACTCGTATGTGAAATTCTGCGGGTTTTGAAACCTTGGAAAATTTCTTAGATTTTTGGTTTTTGGTCAAGATACGACTAGGAGTATAGGTCGTATTCTGGGGTACAGTTAGGCTTGGTCATACACTTAATAGTGTTAATTGGTGGGTTAGATTGATTTTGGGAATGGGTATGACTTAATTGTATGAGTCATATGGTTGGATACAGGTTGTATGGTTTGGGATTTTCCTCAAAACTTAATCTAAGACTTAGTAACTTAAATTGGATTTGAGTACGAATGGCTCACCTTAAGCCATAAGATATGGTATGATTCATACCACTAACTCGTATAGAAGACAATGATCAAACCTCCTTTTATTCTATTCTACCAGGGATATGATTTAGGGGTGCTAATCATATGGTTGGGTACAACTTGCAGTTGGGTAAGTTGTATGTTGGATAGTATTGGTTCCAAGGGGGTGGCCTTAGGTACAAGTGGTGGGTACCACTAATATTGGAGGGTACAACTAGTATGGATGAGTCATACCATCTGAAAGGACTTTTAAGCAGTTTAAGTTAGGGGTAATATGGATATTTCCCTATTTAACCTCTTAAGGCCCCATGAATTATATCACACTTGGAAGGATATTTACCCTATTATTCAAATCTTAAACACTTAGAAACAGTCTTTAATTCTCTCTAAGGCTCTTGGGTAAAAGAAGGCTAGGGTTTCATCTAGAGGAACAATTTGGGGCTTGTTTGGGTGATTTCCCTCCAACATCTTCATAATCTAAGGTATGTACTGCTCTCTTATTATTAGTTCCAACTAATGGTATTTCTTATACAATGTTTCCATGGCATGGTTATTGTCTATTTTTTTGTGTTTTCAAATATATGTTGGGGTTTTGGTATTAAATGCTTGGTTATGGTTTCCCCATGTTTTAATTATGTTTTTACATTCTGTAATGGTGGTTTGGACAATTGGTTGCATAGGAGTGGTTAATTGGTCATTGGAATTGGTTTTGGAATTACCATGCTCCCAATATGTTCGATAAAATGCCTATGATAATGCTTTTACTATATTATTGGACTTCTAATGTAACTATTGCATGGTATTGTTTTGTAATGGAACCCTAAATGGTATAAATGGTTTAAATAGTTTGGAATGGTTAAATATTAAGGTATGGTGGTCATGGTTATAGTTAATTAAACATCTTTGTGGGGTATAGGGAATCTCCCAAGTATACATGTTAATGAAAAACTTATAGGGTACAAGGGATTCCCCCCAAGGTAACTTAATAATGTGATCTATGGGTACATGGGAATCTCTTTTCACATAAAAAGGTTGGCTAAGGACATTTCTTGAAAGCTATATTTGGTATGATGATACCACTACTCATAGCCTTGGTTAATAAAAATAGAATAATAGTTTGGTTGTATGCTAATGGTTTTAATTGGGCAATAATGGCGGGGTGTGATAGATAACCGTGAAGGTTCAAGTGCAATAGATAGACACTGGTAATTTATGTTTGTCGGCATGAGGGTTGGTCATACCGACCATATATGATACAAGAAAGTACATGGGAATCCTCTAAGTAAACTATACATATGTATCATGGAGAGCAAAGAGTACCTGGGAAGCTACTACTCTTATGATATCTCTGGTTCATATGGCTACATGCATTAGGGCCTTTTTAGGGGGTTATACTAAACCCATATTGCCTATGGGTGGTTCTAGGATGGTTAAGCTACACATACCCGAGTTAATGGTTTAAAGGCATGCTAAACCCAACTCTCTTTCCTGGCATGGTCTTTTATATATATATATATGGTTTATATGCATATGGTTGGTTTATTTAGTTTTACTAGATGAAATATTTTATCCCTATCTTGAGTTCATCCTAGAGTTCACCTGCTAAACCATCTTCAGGCAGCTGTATCTCCATATGATGTAAGAATCGACCATTCTATTTCTCTTGCTTAGTGATCAGATTTGAGATCAGCTATTAGATTAACATGGCGAGTTTCCATATTCTAGAAGGCTCTATTTCATATCATGGATATCTTTACATACTTTGGTTTATTTTTGGATATTGGTTTTAGCTATGGTTGGGGCATGTCTCAACCAGATATTGTTTTTCTTTTGGTTAGAGGCTTTGTGGTACTACTATAAGTTGGAATGGGCGGGATCGGTATTGGTGTCAGCCTTAGTATGGCATTGGTATTGGGGTTGATACCTTTGGACTGAATTTATGATTTTTCCATTCTCTTTTATTTTGGATTGTATAATTGCATCGAAACTCATATGGTTATGGTTTTGGATTATGGTTTGGGTTGGCACTGGTTATCGGTTGGGTATTGGACGATTGGGCTCTATTGGGTGGTCACGGTCATATACCTATCCAAAAGCCTTGGATTACACAATAACACTATCTTGTTTTATTTTCAAGATTTTATTTGACTTAGGGTATGCATATTAGGAGATTGGGTTGGGTAACGAGGTTGGTCCCTAGTCCTGAATGGACTTCAGATGCCCATTATTACAAGTCCTTGGGTTGGGTCGGGTCAAGTTTGTATTAGAGCCTTAGGTTCATGGTCAATTGGGAGTCCACAAGTCGTGTCGAGTATAGTCTCTTTTAAGGATATGTAGATCACCACACTCATAAAGAAGAGGCTACAAGGCATTTAGGAATGTTTCACTTTCTTGGTATTCTATTTTCAAGCTTAGAGTCTAAGTCCTGGAACATTCTCTAATCCTAGTTTGTTGCTTTTCAGATCATGCCATAATTATCTGAGTTGTATTAAAACTCTTCTGTCCCAATTGAGGATAATGTTAAAGGGACACACACTACTCAGGGGATCCGTAGTCGGTCTAGGGGTCCAGTTCCTGATATTTCTGGAATTCCACTAGTTGTTACTAGTCCTCCTTAGGGTGAGGTGACAAATGCAGAATTTTGTCAATTGATTCATGTTATTGCTCAGTTGGTTGCTACTCAGGCTGAGAAGGGTGTATCTGGTTTTCATCTACTGAGGTCACAAAGGTAGGCTAGTTTATAAAGATAAATCCTCTTACTTTTACTTGTGTGAAGGTGAAGAGGATCCTTAGGGTTTCTTGGATGAAATGGATACAAATTTTAGGGTAATGCAGGCCAGGAATGTGGAAGGGAGGAGTTTTGATGCTTATCTGCTTAAGGATATGGCATGCCAATGGTAAGAGGAGTGGGATAGGGTGAGAGGTTATGTTGAGGAGTCTACTTATAATGCCCCAAATCTGATTAATGGGACGCCACACGGTGCTCCGAACTACGAGTAGTCCTGAGGCAACCCTAGCTGCCTTTTTCTAAATTTGAACTTAGAGTAGGGAAATACGAATGAAAAATCATAGTAAATGTCGAAAACTATTTGAACTATCTGACTATGTCCTATAATACTAATCTCATCATCCTAAATAAGCAAATATTAAAAATATAAATACTGAAAAAAAATTTGAACACTAAATCTGGTAGTCCGATAAGCCTCTACAAACTGAAACTAGGGAGTCATTGGGATAGGCCCCAGCTGACTCAAATTATCTGAAATGAATGCTAAAGTATCTACTAATAGACTGAAAATCTGAATAACCAAGTCCCCAAACTATGAGGACTCACCAACTGCAGGAATGTAGATCAGATACTCAAAAATCACTCACACTGCTGAGACTGAGCACCTAAACCTATATTATGACTCAATGTAGCACATAGACGTATATGTGGATCAGTACTTTGAGGATGTACTGAGTATATGGGGGTGAATGTAATAAAAAAGCAATATCATCACAATTTATAAAATTATGCATGCTAAGTGTAAGTGACTCGCATAGGCTTGAATAATCTGAAATCTGAAGATCATAAATCATGAATAGTAAAGCACATAATATAAATCTTCTGAGCCATGACACATAGTTCTGAAATCTGTGTTCTGTTCTTATTCTCAAATCATATAGGTTAAGTGTAATCTGTAAGTCTGTATAGAAAATAGTTTATCTTTTATCTGAAGGTTTATCTGTAGGGGAGGTTCTACTAACCGACATAAAGTATGTGAGCATTCATGGAGTCCAACATCTTTGTCCCCCTAAAGAGGAACATCTTCATGTTAGGAAGAGGAGTCATACTCTTGATAGGTAGTATAACCTATCTGAGTAATCACATATCTGCCATCCACGTAGAAGTGAGAATAAGCTGCATCCTATGTTGGTACGTAGTTCTGGTGTATGAAATAGTAGTAACGTATCCATCTTGGTGCTAAATACTACTCCCAAAACAATATCTATATGCTCATTCTGATGAAAATCCACTTTTAAAATAGTCTGATGGTTTATAATGAAAATCAACTATAATTCTGAAAGCTAAATCTGTAATTTGAATCTGTAAAGTGGATTTCATATCTATTCTGAGACCAAAAGGTCAAATCTTTATCAATAATCTGAAAGGAATCTGGTCATAGGGTGCTTATTGCACAATAATCTTGAAATAGAAATCTTTAATTAGGGATTAATGACCCATGCAACATTCTCATGTTAAAACATCTCAAAAATTCAAAATTGATAATTTTAACATTTATAATTCAACATAAAATCTGGAAATTACTGCACAATGCATAGAAATATGAATATAGTCATGTAATTTGACTTCTAAATCAATGGAAATCTCATAAGTTTGCAAACAATAATAATGGGTATAAAACATAACTTGAATTTCATGGAAAATCATCACATAAAATAAAATAACTTTTGTATTTAAAAATAAGTTTTGGGCACAAGGATGAAAGAAGTATCCTTGTCTATAACCCCACAGACCTCAATTTATGAACTAGATGCTAAAACTTGATTCTTGGGTCTCTTTGGATACTTATGAGATGACTTGTTAGAGTTGTTGAATTGGGGATTCTGAATATTGAATTGCCTTGGAGAATAAATGGAGAATTTTCGATTTCTTGGGGAGGAAGTTTGATGAACTAGGGTTTTGCTTGAGACAGATTTGATGAAAAGGGGATGTAAAGTGCTTTGGAGGGGTGTAATTCATTGTTTAGGATGGATTAGGGGATGGGAAATTTACTAAAATGGCCCTCTTAAACTTATAAACGGAATTGGAAAAATGATCAAAATCCCGACTTTTAGCCTTGGGGCGACGCGCCACTATCGTGCCAAGCCACTAGAAAATGCCAACTGGGAATATGCATGGTGGCGTGATGCAGTGGTATCACGTTGCCACCTCGTATGGGACCTACAAAGTTAGTGCGATCCGCCAATATCGCAGACACTCACTGAAATTGGATAATTGGGGATTTGATCCTCTTCGCAAAGCGCCAATATCGCGGAGGACCATTGGAAATTGACAAACATCATTTAAACCTTCTCCACGATGCGCTAATTACCTAAATGACGGTGTCTTATGACTGAAACTTAAAATAGCCATAACTTCTTAATCGGTTATCAAATTTAGGCGAATCTTATATCGTTGGAAAGTTTATTAAATTTCCCACACAATGGGAAGTCTAAATCTGAAAAATTCCATGTGAAAAAATATATTATATATCTTGGAAGATTTTCTTTAACCTTCTAGGGATGAATTCAAGCTAGGAAAAGTACGGGGTGTTACAATATCTCCCTCTTACGAACATTCATCCTCGAATGTTTCTGATTAGACTTGGAACATTGAAGAATTTGAGGATACATAATAATTATGCACAACTAAAATAAATTGCTAAACTGAATCTAAATCATTCTGAGCTTCTAAAAAATCTGTTAGTACATGAATTTACATGACGAAAATGATATAGCTGAATATATAATTAGAAGAGAATGGGATTAAGGAAGAATATTACCTTCGAATAGATTTGAGTTTGCGGAGAAGACGTGAGGGTACTTGGCTCATATATCTGCTTCTGTTTCCTAAATAGCGCCTTCAACAGACTGATTTCGCCAAAGAACTTTGACCAAGGGAACTTTTTTGTTCCTTAGTCTATAGATCGGAGATCTAAAATCTCAACTGGAATCTCTTCATATGACAGGCTATTCTGGATATATGAGATTTCTAAGAGAAATACAAAAGTAGAGTCGTCAATGCACTTCTTAAGCATAGAGACGTGGAACACAGGATGAACAGCTGACAAATCTGTGGGCAAATCAAGATCATAAGCTACTTTCCCAACACGACTCAATATTCTGTAAGGGCCAACATACCGGGGACTAATCTTCTTTTTTTTTACCAAATCTCTTCACCTTTTTCATGGGTGAAATCTTCAAATACACTAAATTTCCAACCTCAAACTTGAGGTCCCTTCTTCTCATATCTGCATATGACTTCTGACAACTCTAGGATGTTTTTAATCTTTCTCTAATCAACTTAACTTTCTCCATAGCTTTGAAAAATGCATCGGGCCCAAGCAAAGCGGCCTCACCCACTTCAAACCAACCTAGTGATCTATATCTCTTCCCATATAGAGCCTCAAATGGGGCCATCTATATCCCAGAATGTAACTGTTATTCTAAGCGAACTCAATCAATAACAAATGCTCATCCCAACCATCTTTAAAATCAAGAGCACATGCCCTCAACATATCTTCTAGAATTTGGATGGTCCTCTCTACTTGACCATCTGTTTGAGGGTGGAAAGCTGAACTAAGATGGACTTGGGTACCAAGTCCCTTCTGAAAGGCTCTCCAAAATTGAGAAGTAAATTAAGAACCCTTATCTGACATGATAGCCAAGGGAACTCCATGCAATCTGACTAACTCTTGGATATACAACTTAACGTAATCCTCAGTTGTATAGGATGTATGAATTGGCAAGAAATGCATTGACTTAGTCAATCTGTCTATAATAACCTAAATTGAATCATGGTGATGACGCGAATGGGGTAAACCAGTCACAAAATCCATATTCACCTCTTCCCACTTTCAAGTGGGGATACCAAACTCTTGCAACATAGCTCAAGGCCTTTGGTGTTCTACCTTAACCGGTTGACAAGTTGCATACTTTGCTATAAACTCCGCTATATCTTTCTTCACACCACTCCACCAATATATATCATGCAAATTACAGTATATCTTGGTAGCACCTAGATGAATAGAATAACACACACCATACGTTTCCTTCATAATTCTCTATCTTAACTCAACAACAAAGGGTACACACAATCTACTTTGGTATCTCAACACGCCATCTCTCCCTTGGGAGAAAACCTCCACCTTTTGGTCTTTAACTGACTCTTTCAGTTCGACCAAACTAAAATCCTTATCTTGCTTCTCATTCACTTCTAAAACTAGGGAAGATTCAAAACTACTTTGAACCCAAACATTCCCTTCAGCTGAATCAATCAACCTAACACTTAATCTGGCTAATAAATGAACTTCTCAGGCTACCTCTTTCTTATTTCTCTCCACATGAGCAACACTGCCCATTGATAATATACTAAGGGCATCTATCACTATATTGGCCTTTCTTGGATGATACAGCACATTCATATTGTAATCCTTCAACAACTTAAACCACCTTCTCTGACAGAGATTTAACTCTCTCTAAGTAAACACATACTACAAGCTTTTATGGTCCGTGAACACATCGACATACACACCATATAGATAATGTTTCCAGATTTTCAAAGCAAACACCACAGCAGCTAATTCTAGATCATGGGTTAGGTAATTCTTGTCATGAGGCTTAAGATATCTAAAGGTATAGGCTATGACCTTACCTTTTTGTATTAACACACAACCCAAACCAACTTTGGAGGCATCAAAATACACTATAAAACCATTTGTACCATCAGGTAATGCTAGAACTGGGGTTGAAGTAAGTCGAGCCTTTAACTCCTAAAAACTCTTCTCGCAGGAATCTAACCACTGGAACTTAACTTTATTTTTTGTTAATCTAGATATGGAAGACACAATAGATGAGAAAAAATCAACAAATCATCTATAATAACCATCTAGACCCAAGAAACTCTTGATGTCTGATGGAGAGATAGGTCTAGGCCAATTTTTTACGGCTTCTATCATTTGGGGATCAACTCTAATACCATCAGTGGAGATAATATGACCGAGAAAGGATACTGATCTTAGCCAAAATTCACACTTGCTAAATTTGGGTGAACAATTAATGATCTCTAAGAGTTTGTAAGACAATTCTAAGATGATCTACATGGTCATCCTCACTACGGGAGTACACAAGGATATCATCTATGAATTCTATGACAAACATGTCCAGATACTGTTTGAACACTCGATTCATGAGGTCCATAAAAGTTGCTGGAGCATTGGTTAGCCCAAAAGACATGACTAAGAACTCAAAATGACCATAACGGGTTCTAAAGGTTGTCTTTGGAATATCACACTCCCTTACCTTAAGCTGATGATAGCCAAATCTAAGGTCTATCTTTGAGAAATAACTTTCATGTTGGAGTTGATCAAATAAGTCAATAATTCTAGGAAAAGGATATTTATTTTTGATTGTAACTTTATTCAGCTGACAATAGTCAATTCACATTCCCAAAGAACCATCTTTCTTTTGCATGAATAGGATGGGAGCGCCCCATGGTGAAACACTAGGCCTTATGAAGGCGTTATCTAAAATATCCTAGAGTTTCTCCTTCAACTTCTTAACCTCTGAGGGAGTCATACGGTATGGAGGGATATAAATAGGTTGAGTATCGAGAAGAAGGACAATACCAAATTATTTCTCTCTATTAGGAGGTGATACAAGCATGAGGTGTACAAAATTGTACAAGGCATTGTGAAAGGTTCAAACTTCAAAATTGGCAAGTGTTTAGAGCATTTTAAAGCCTTGTTAAGTGGAAGAAGGAGGAGGGAACTATTATACTCGAGAGGCACCTCACTTGAAGGAAAAAATGGAATTTGTACACTATGATTTGACACTCAATAGGTGCCCTATTTTATGGCTATTATTGTCTTTTAAGACTCCAAGCCTTGTCAAGCAGAACGAGGATAAGGGAACCATAACACTCGAGAGGTGCCTCACTTGAAGGACAAAATGGACTTTGCACACTATGATTTGACACTCAAGAGGCACCCCATTTTAGGGCTATTGTTTTCTTTTAAGACTCTCGCTTTACACTCCAAAGGATTACCCTTCATTAAGGGTATTTTTATCCTTGTTTGTAATAAGTATAAATAGGCACCTCATCTCTTATTTTTCTTTAGTTTTGACATAATGAATTGAGAGAATTTTCATATTGTAATATTAGTGTTATATTGTAGTATTCTCCTTCTCCTTAAGAGAGAGAAACCAAATTAGGGTTAGCACAATTGATGGATTTCACTTGTGTTGACAAATTGGCAAGAAAGGTGGGTCTTGAGGAGTGTGAATTCCCTTAGTCCACCTAAGAGGAAGGTTTGAGCTTATGTTGGTGAGGTGTGATTGATGGTTTGATACACCATCTTTTGTTAATCACTTGGCAGAAGTAAGTGTCTTTCTATCTATCTTTATATTTATGCAATCTTCTTCTTCATCCTCTTTCTTTTGTGTTGTTTCTGCTTGCTGATTTTTTCGTCTTGTGTGTCCATTTCGTGAATTCCTAGTCTTCTCTTGTATCATTTGGTGTAAAAGTAATTTATTATAGTTGTTTCCACAACTCTAAGTCTTGGATCCAAGAAAATCTTCACAATAAAAGAGTCTATAGTCAAAAAATCCACAAAAAGAGTCAAAAATCTGAAAAAAAAACTCAAAAAAAAATTTATGTTGTCTTGTTGTTTGGTAGTAGATCCGAATTTCACAACTTAGATCTACTAATTTTTAGTTTGTTTTGATAGTTTTTAGTGTTAGATTCTTGTTCTCTAGCACTTAAAGGGTCTAGATCTAAGTTTAGAACAAGATTTGATAGTTTTTGAGCTAGATCCACCATTGTTGTGGCTTATTGAAGCTTTTGAGGAGGGGTCTAGTTTTTGATCAAATTGTGTGCGGTGTTTTGTGGCTGTTTTTGTGTTGGTTGTGCTTGGTTTTTCAAAGAGAACCTAGATCTAAAAGAAAAATTGAAGTTAGGGTTCATTTATCTAGTGGTCAAACCTTGGTCAACTCTGGAATATTCAGCTCGTTCTTCACCATCTTCATAGCTTTTTGAAGAAGAATATTTAAAAGGGGTGTTAGATCCACAAAAAGAAAGAAAGAGAGTGAAAAATTATTTGTACAAAAGAATATTCCAAGAATATTCAAGTCATCCAAAAGAAGAAAAGACAAAGGGACTATTCAAAGTACAATTCAAAGTACACGTGGGGGGGACCATTGATTTCAAATCCATTTGAACTTACAAAAAAGGCTTCAATCCTCAATTTTCACCAAATTTCTTTCAAACACTCTCTTTAGTAGATACTTGGTCGAAACTACAAGAATTTAGAAGTTAAAAAAATTTGAAAAAGTGACGCCGAATCACAAGCTGCCATATCATCACTTTTGTGAACAACCAAATTGAGTTCTAAATTAGATTTATAAGTTTCTATTTGTTGTTTCTAGTTGCTTTTGTGTTGATTCTATCACTAATTAGCAAACTAGTAAGTACCTACTTGGTTGATAATTAGTCTTGAGTCCGTTTTGTTCGTGTTTTCACTTTTTGTGTGCTTTTCTTGTTTTTAAGTCATAGTAGTTTGTTGATTCAAGTCCGTGCATCATTTTATTTAAGTCTTATCAAACAAAAATTGATTTTGGACCAAGGTATATTCACCACTCAATTCACTTACCAAGTATTGCCAAGTATTCAACACTTGTGAGACCAAGTGTGAGGTGAGATCTGAGTATGAGTGTGTGAGGTTATTTGAACTAACTTATTTGTTCGTTTTGTAGGTTTTTTCCTTTGTTATTTTTTTGATCTTTTTAGGTACCTTGACAATGGAAGTAACAACATCATCCACTCTAGATAGTTATAGTATTCATACTACCTCGGATCCTTTTGAAAATTTCCATCGGCACCTCAAAAGTCTACGCCAATTGATGATTGAAGCTGCCATCTAAGCCAAATCACCACTAACCAAGATACTAGAATTTTGCCTATTATCAATTCTCCTTGTGTACAGGTTCAAGATAATATACTTCCATCAGAGGATTCAAGGAGAGTTCCTCAAGAACACATGGTTGTTGATCAAATGGAGCTCTTGGCTAAGAATTCTAACTTTGGGAAAAATGATAAAGAGGTGATGCAAGGAAGAATTATTGACAAATTACCTTGTAATGAGAGCTTCCTAAAGGAATAAATAGGCTTCCATGATCCAAACCTAGGTGAATGTCATACCTCATGTGAGCTAAAAGGTAATAATGTTATCCCCTACACTCTTATAAACTTAGAATGTCGTGATGTGGCTAGTAGTAGCCAAATGGATGTATTTAATAGTTTGCTTAGAGGAGAATCTCATGAGTCTTCCCTTTGTGATACTATTGGTATTGTTAGATTACATGAATACCAAATTCTTGATGTAAGTTTGCAAGCACTAGTTGATCCTAAAGATGATAAAATTGATTCTTTTTGTAAGAATGATTTGTGTCCATCTAGTGATAGCATTCATGACTTGAATAAGGTTCCATTACTAAGTGACAAGAGTATTCACACACTCGTTGACCCTTGTGAAAACCAAGGTGAGTTTACGTTGGTATGTCGTTGCCAACAACTAGTGAGGATGTGAATGATGTTCAATTTACTCATAACTGTTGCCCACTACTTGAGTTTATGTATGATGTGCTTTATGAGCCTCAAGTTAGTGTTAATGTATATAATTTTCATCTTGATAATGAATATGGTCCCTTGAACTTCTTATGTGGTGAGAACCTTGCTATTAATTGTGTTCTTGGTGATCATGTGTATGGAGAGATTGCGGATAATGAGGTGTATGTTATTAAAGGAAGCCTACTAAGCCGTAGGTCCTTATCCTTGTGTGCTAGTCTTCCCTTAGGAACAAATGCTTTGGTTGAGTGTGATACCCTAGTAGATGGAATGAGTAGCTTTGATTTAGTCCCTTGGCCACTGCACCCATTTGATCCCAGTGTACTAGTGGGGAGGAAAAGAGATTGTTGCGGTTTGTGCTTGTTTTTCTTTTGATGTTTGTATTATACCTATCCTTTGTAATACTCATACTAGATGTTTCATGGTTAGAACAAAGGATTGCTGGTTGTGTTTTAAAAGTGTACCCCCTCGGCATGATGTCTTCAGACTTGATTCCTTCCTATACTACCTCTTTAGCTATAATGATAAGCATGTTAATTCTGAATTTGTATTGTGTAGAGGTAGGAAGTGTGGTGGCTGGTTTCCTTGTTTGAAAGATAGTGATGTGTGGGTGAGTTGGACCTTAGGATCAATAGCGGAGCCATATTTGATGAGGTCCTTTGTAGAGGTAATGAAACAAATGTATCTTATGGTTCCTAAGCCAAAGGTAGTCTTACCTTTTAGGAGTAAAGCCGTTAAGACCGTTGTAGTTTCCTTATCTCTTGATATTTTCCAAAACGACCTCCTTTATGCCATTCATACTAATCTTCTCATTTCACACACAAAGGACCCGTGGTTGTATTTCAAATCTAAACAACCTTTGAGTGTTGAAATGTGTGATGATTTTGGGTTGCACTTTCCTCTCTTTGATGCATATCTTAGTCATGTCCTTTGTTTTGCTTATAGTAAGTGTTTCATGATTATTACAAAGGATTGTTGCCTATATTCTAAGAGTGTGGCCCCTTGGTGTGTTCATACAATTTGGCACTAATGCTAACCCTCCTACCAAGAGGATTGTGTGCTTGTTTTTCTTTTCTCTTTGATTTTGTAGGATCAGAATTTAAGGACAAATTCCTTCAAGATGGAGAAGATGATACAAGCATGAGGTGCACTAAATTGTTCAAGGCATTGTGAAAGGTTCAAACTTTGTAATTAGCAAGTGTTTGGAGCATTTTAAAGCCTTGTCAAGTGGAAGGAGGAGAAGGGAACAATTACACTCGAGAGGCGCCTCACTTGAAGGACAAAATGGACTTTGCACACTATGATTTGACACTCAAGAGGCCCCCCATTTTGACATGCTCCATTTTAGGGCTATTGTTGTCTTTTAAGACTCCTTTTTTGCACTCCAAAGGAGCACCCTTCATTAAGGGTATTTTTGTCCTTGTTTGTAATAAGTATAAATAGAAACCTTAACTCTTATTTTCCTTAGTTTTGACATAATGAATAGAGTGAATTTTCATATTGTAATATTAGTGTTAGCTTGAAGTATTCTCCTTTTCCTTAAGAGAGAGAAATTGAATTAGGGTTAGCACAATTGATGGATTTCACTTGTGTTGACAAATTGGCAAGAAAGATGGGTTTTGAGGAGTGTGAATTCCCTTGGTCCACCTAAGAGGAAGGTTTGAGATTCTATTGGTGAGGTGTAATTGATGGTTTGATACACCATATTTTTTTCATCACTTGGTAGAAGTAAGGGTCTTTCTATCTATCTTTACGTTTATGCAATCTTATTCTTCATCCCCTTTATTTTGTGTTGTTTTTGCTTGCTGATTTTTGCATCTTGTGTGTCCATTTCGTGAATTCCTAGTCTTCTCTTGTATTAGGAGGTACCCGTAGGAGATCTTCAAGAAAAACATCAGGAAATTCATTGACTACACTGACTGACTGAATTGTTGGAGTCTCTGATTTAGTGTTTTGACCCAAACAAGATGATAGATACGTCCTTTAGAAATTAACTTTCTGGCTTTAAGATAAGATATGAAATGACTCTTAGGAGACAGTGAATTACCTGACCACTCAAAACTGGCTCATATGGAAATTGGAACTTCACTACTTGGGTGCGATAATCTATAGAAGAATAACAAGAATGGAGACAATCCATACCAAGGATAAGATCCAAATCAACCATGTCTAACTCTATTAGGTCTGCTAACATGACTTTATGAAGAACAGTAATCGAACACTTTTAATAGATTTGCTTAGCAACAACTGACTCTCCTACTGGATTAGACACCCAGAAAGGCCCAGGGATCTTTTTAGAACTTATATCAAAATTTACTATAAATAGTAGGGTCACATAAGAGAAAATCGATCCAGTGTCTAACAATACATAATCATCAAGATGAAAGACATGAAGCATACTAGTAATAACGTCTAGCGAATCTTCCTACTCCTGATGGGATTGTAAGGCATAGAACCAATTCTGGCGCTGATTGCCACCGGTACTAGGTGAAGCACCCTGAAGAGGAGCTGGGCGACCTAGATGAGCTGGTGCACTATTAGCTTGAGTTTGGGGATTAATATATCTATTTCCTTTTCTAGCATGCAGGCACTCTTTGATTCCATGACCTATCTAGCCACAACCATAACATCCTTTCTGACCCCACAAATATTCACCTCCATAATTTTTACCACACTTAGCACATTAGGGATTGTTGGTCTTCCCACTCACACTGTTCTGAGACCTAAACATAGAAAACTTACACCACTACTCCTGCCTATTTTTGGGTGTAGGACCACTAGCTAAAGAAAGTGCGGGCATATATGAACGATTCTGAAACTACGAATTATTTGCTACTCCAGACCTATTCTGACCATAGTCAAACTACATTTCTAGCCTTTTTATTTACTCTCTGTATTTCCTTCATCTTCTCTGCCTTAATCTATTGAGAATGCATCATCAACCTAGGAAGATCCATGTCTCCAATGAGCATGGTAGTCCTACACTCCTTAACTACCAACACAGACACACCGGTCACAAACTTACTCATGCTTGACCTAGGGTCGGCCATCTGATCAGGGGCATACTTAGACAACTGGTTAAACTTGAGGCAATACTGATTCACTATCATTAAGCCTTGCCTTAGGTTCATGAACTCTTCTATCTTAGCTTCCCTCATCTCCTGTGGGAAAAACTTATCTAAGAATGCATCCTGAAAAATTTGCCAAGTTATGGGGGCTTCATTCTCCCCTCTACTTTTCTTCCACATCACTATCCAATCATAAGCAATATCCTTCAGCCTATAGGAAGACAATTCTACACACTCCTCATCAAAAACATGCATAAATCGGGAAATCTTCTTTACCTCATCTAAATACAACTGTGGGTCCTCACCTGCCTTCGACCCAAAGAACTCCGGCGGGTTTATTCTCATAAAATATTGGATTCTAGCTATAGCTAAGTCCTCATCCTATTGAAGTGGGGCTGTAGCCTGATGGTTACCCCAAAAAATAGCTTTCACAACTTGGGCTAGCACCTGAAAGACAGCCTAAAACTCTGCATATGACACATTCTTATTTAAAGGATCTGCGGGCTGTGGTGGCTAATTATCATTTCTACGTGCGTTAGCTCAATGAGGAGGCATTTTCTATCACGTGAAAGCATGAGTTAGAGGCAGATAGAGGCACTGAATGCACGATAGATCATGAAAGAAAAAATGATTTCCTAAAATGCTCTATAAACTTTTGCTTATAGATGTAGTGCACTTTACATCGATGATGAATACTCTATGTAATGTAGCTTGTCTGACTCCCTAGGACTCTCTAAAACCTTAGGCTCTGATACCAAGTTTGTAATGCCCCAAAATCTGATTCTCGAGATGCTACACAATGCTTCGAACTACAAGTAGTCCTGAGCTAAACCTGGCTGCCTTTCTTAAATCTGAATCTCAAAGTAGTGAAATATGAATGAAAAATCATAGTAAATGCAAAAAACTGTCAGAACTAGCTGAGTATGTCTGATAATACTAATCTCATCAGTCTAAATGAGCAAATACTAAAAATCTAAATACTGAAACAAAATTTGAACACTAAATATGGTAGTCCAACAATCCTCTACTAACTAAAACTAGGGAGTTACTGGGACAGGCCCCAGCTGACTTGAACTATCTGAAATGAATGCTAAAGTATCTACTAATAGACTAAAAATTTGAATAACTAAGTCCCTGAACTATAAGGACTCACCAACTGTGGGAATTTAGATAAGATACTCGAAAACCACTCACGCTACTAAGACTGAGCAACTGAACCTATATTATAATACAATGTAGCACATAGACATATATGTTCATCAGTACTTTGAGAATGTACTGAGTATATGAGGGTGAATGCAATAAATAAGAAATATTATCCCAATTTATAAAATTATGCATGCTAAGTGTAAATGACTCACATAGTCTTGAATAATCTAAAATCTGATGATCATAAATTGTGAATAGTAAAGCACATAATATAAATCTTGTGAGCCATTACACTTAGTTCTAAAATCTGTGTTTTGTTCTCAATCTCAAATCATATAGGTTAAGTGAAATCTGTGAGTCTGTATAGTAAATACTTTATCTTTTATTTGAAGGTTTATCTATAGGTGAGGTTCTTCTAACCGACATAAACCATGTGAGCATTCATAGAGTCCAATGTCTTTGTCCCTCTAAGGATGAACATCCTCATATTGGGGAAAGGAGTCATACTCTTGCTAGGGAGTATAACCTATCTTAGTGATCACATATCTATCATCCACATAGATATGGGAATAATCTACATCCTATGTTGGGACGTAGTTCTGAGGCATGAAACTATAGTAACGTACCCATCTCGGTGCTAAATACTACTCCCAAAACAATATCTATATACTCATTCTGATAAAAATCCATTTGTAAAATAGTCTAATGGTTTATCATGAAAAACAACTGTAATTCTGTAAAGTTATATCTGTAATCTGAATTTATAAAGTGGATTTCATATCTATTCTGAGACCAAAAGGTCAAATCTTTATCAATATTCTAAAAGAAATCTGGTCATAGGGTGCGTATAGCACAATAATCTTGAAATAGCAATCTTTAATTAGGGCTTAATGACCTATGCAACAATCTCATGTTAAAATAACTCAAAAATTCATGCTTGCTAACGTAAACATTTATAATTCAACATAAAATCTGGAAATTACCGCACACTGCATAAAATATGAATATAGTCATATAATTCGACTTCTAAATTAATGGAAATCTCATAAGTTTGCAAACAAAAATAATAAGTAGAAAACCTAACGTGAATTTCATGGAAAATCACATAAAATCAAATAACTTTTAAAATTTAAAACAAGTTTGGGGCACAAGGATGAAAGAAGTATCCTTGTTCATAACCCCACATACCTCAATTGATGAACTAGCTGCTAAAACTTGAATCTTGGGTCTCTTTTGATGCTTTGGAGATGACTTCTTAGAGTGCTTGAATTGGGGATTCTCATTCTTGAATTGCCTTGGAGAATAGATGTAGAAATTTGTATTTCTTGGGGAGGAATTTTGATGAACTAGGGTTTTCCTTGAGAGAGATTTGATGAAAAGTGGATGTAAAGTGCATTGGATGGGTTTAATTCATAGTTTAGGACGGAATAGGTGCTGGAAGATTTGCCAAAATTCTCCTTTTAGACTTATAAATGGAACTGGAAAATCGACCAAAATCCCAACTTTTGGCCTTGGCGCGATGCGCCACTATTGATCCAAGCCACTGGAAATATGCATGGTGGCGCAACACGGTGGTATTGCGTTGCCACCTCAGATAGGATCTGGAAACTTAGCGCGACGTGCTAATAGCGCGGACACTC
The DNA here is from genome assembly GCF_002878395.1 of Capsicum annuum. Taxonomy (NCBI): domain Eukaryota; kingdom Viridiplantae; phylum Streptophyta; class Magnoliopsida; order Solanales; family Solanaceae; genus Capsicum; species Capsicum annuum. Next base: position 109,271,411 of record NC_061118.1, on the reverse strand, counting down.
ACTGGAATTGGACAATTAGGGATTTGGCCTTCTCCGCAATGTACCAATATTGCGAAGGTCCACTGGAAATTGAAAAAATCAGTTAAACCTTCTCCGTAATGCGCTAATAACCTAAATGACGGTGTTTTACGACTAAAATATAAAATAGTAATAACTTTCTACTCGGTTATTGGATTTTTGTGAATCTTATATCGATGGAAAGCTTAGTTAATTTTCCACACAATGAAAAGTCCAAATCTGAAAAATTCCATGTGAAAAAAATATATTATCTATCTTTGAAGCTTTTATTTAACCTTCTAGGGATAAATTAAAGCTAGGAAAAGTATGGGGTGTTACACTACTTTATGAGTGACTTTCTCTAATGCTTTCTGGATTATTTCTTTTTTTTTACAAGCTATAGGAAGCAATGTCAGAGGAATTCATTAATATGAGATAAGGGAAATTGTCTGTCAAGTAATATGCCCATTCATTAACTGTCTAGTTATGCTCCAGAATTGGTGTTTGATATGAAAGTAAGAATGAGAAATTTTACTTCTAGACTGTCTCGAGATTTGATCCTCAAAAATAAGAAGGCATTGATGATCAAGGATATAGACATTTCTAGGTTGATGGTTTATATGTAACAAGTGGGGAAAGAAAAAGGGAAATAGGTTAAGTTTCTAGAAAGGCAGGGAAAGAAGTTTAGGTCATCTAAATAGGGTGGTGTTCAATAGCAAGATGGTCAGGATGGTAGTAAGTGGCCAAAGAAGAATTGGGGGAGTTTTGGTTCCTTCTCTACAGCTTGTGCTTCTTACCCGAAGTAGTTAAGTAATAGGCGACAATAGGGTGGTGATAATTTCTAAGCACAAGGTTCCCAATATCAAGCGAGTGGGGTATAGTTGGCTTTATCGTGTCCTCTTTGTCGGTTCTTTGGTTAGTTGTATAGGGGTTTCTATGATGAAAAGAGGGACATGTATTTTAAATAAGGTAATCTAGGCTATATGCTCATAAATTATTCGGTTGGTAAGGATACTTTGGGAGCGAGTAAGTCTCCAATTGCATCATCTTCTATTTCTGCACTAAAGGGTGCTTCTTCTGCGTCTATTTTTGCTACTGGTATCGGTGATGGTCAAAGTAGGATATATACTCTTGCTACTCAATAAGAATTTGAGGCATAACCTGATGTCATGATTGGTATATTACAACTCTTTTCTCATGACGTGTATTGTTTGCTTGATCTGATTCCACACTGTCTTATATGACCCCATTTGTGGCTATGTATTTTGGTCTTGATCTTGAGGTTATTTTTTATCACTTTTTTGGTTCCACATCAATAGGTTTCTCTGTGATTGATAAAAGAGTCTATAGAGGTGTGTGTTATTTATTAGTAGTAGGCAAAATTTGGTGAATTTGTTTGAACTTGATATGGTGGATTTTGATGTTATTCTGGGGATGGATTATTTACACTATTTTTATGTGTCCTTAGATTGCCAGACCTGTAAGGTTGTCTTTAAGCTCCCTGGTGAATAGGTTATTGAGTGGGAGGGTGGTTTCCTAGCTCCTAAGGGAAGGTTTATTTCTTATCTTCGAGCTCAGAGATTAATCTCCAAAGGGTGTCTCTATTATTTGGTTTGAGTTAAATATTCCAGTATGGAAGGTCGTTCTTTATATTTGATTCTGGTGGTAAATAAGTTTTCTGAGATATTTTTGGATGATCTTCTTGATGTTTCTCTGGATAGGGATATTGAGTTTGGTATTGATTTGATTTCGGACACTCGTCCAATATCTATTCCTCCTTATAAATTTGCTTCGGCTGAGTTAAGGAAACTCAAGGAGCAACTTAAGAATCTTTTGGATAAGGGTTTTATTTTTCCTAGTGTGTCCCCTGGGGGTGTTATTCATGCAGAAGAAGGATAGTTCCTTTCGAATATGCATTGACTTTTGACAATTGAATAAGGTAATAATTAAGAAGAAGTATCTTCTTCTAAGGATAAATGGCTTATTTGATCAATTACAAGGTGTCAAATTCTTTTCTAAGATAGATCTTTGGTTTGGGTATCATCATCTTAAGATTAGGGAGGTGGATATTCGGAAGACTGCTTTTTCTACTCGGTATGGGCACTTTGAATTCATAGTTATGTCATTTGGTTTGACTAATGCCCTGGCAATATTTATGGTTTTGATGAATAGTGTTTTGATTTTTTTGTCATTATGTTCATTGATGACATTTTGGTGTATTCTAGAAGTGATGTGGATCATGCCAATCATCTTTGTATGGTGTTCCAGACATTAAAAAAATAGCAGGTGTATTCTAAATTCGCCAAGTATGAGTATTGGTTGAGTACAGTCACTTTTGGGGTCATATTATCTCTAGTGAGGGGATCATAGTGGATCCACAGAAAGTGGTTATGGTTAAAAGATAGCCTAAGATAGCCTAAACCCATGAATCTAACCAATATTTAGAGTTTCTTGGATTTGGTTGGGTATTATAGGCGGTTTGTGAAAATTTTCTCAAGGATGCTGCCTTATTGACTAAGTTAACTTAGAAAAAGGTAAAGTTTTCTTGGTTGAATGCCTCTAAGGATATTTTTGAGAAGCTGAAGGATAAGCTAACTTCAGCTTCAATTTTGACATTGCCTGAAGGTAATGAGGTATTTAGGGTTTATTATGATGCATCTCAAGTGGGACTTGGTTGATTTTTTATGCATTATGGCAACGTGATTGCCTATGCTTCCAGACAGTTAAAGGTGCATGAGAGGAGCTATCCTACTCATGATTTAGAGTTTTCAGTAGTGGTTTTTGCTTTGAAAATCTGGCGGCATTATGCATGGAGTGTACATGGACATACTTTTTTTATCATAATAGTTTACAGTAAGTGTTCACTCAGAAGGAGCTAAATCTAAGGCAGGGGAGATGGCTGGAGCTTCTCAAAGACTATAACATGAGTCTTCATTACCACCCAAGTAAAGCTAACGTGGTTGCTAATGCTTTTAGCAGATTATCCATAGGGAGTTTGGCTTATGTGGATAAGGAAAAGCGATAATTGGTAAAGGATATTCACCACTTGGCTAATCTTGGAGTTCGTCTCTTAGACTCCGAAGATGGTGGTGTGATGGTACAGAAAATAGTTCGGTCATTTCTTGGTGCAAAGATAAAGGAGAAGCAAATGCTAAATCCCACCTTGATGAAAATCAAGAGTGATGTTGGTGGGCATAAGGTAATGGTATTTGTGATCAGTTGTGAGGGTACTTTGCAGTACCAAGAGAGGTTATATGTTCCTGACATCGATGGTTTGCGACAAGGATTTTGGCTGAGGTACGTGAATCATTCTATATTGTTCATCCCAGCTCTATAAAAATATATCATGATCTCAAGGAGAGGTATTAGTGGAATGGTATAAAGAGAGATGTGGCTGATTTTAAGGCCAAATGTATATGTGCTAACAAGTAAAGTTGAGAACATAAGGCCTAGAGGGCTATATCAGGAAATTGAGTTGCCTGAATAGAAATGGGAGGTAATCAATATGTATTTCATTACCGATCTTTCTCGGTCTCAGAAATAATTTGATTCGATTTGGGTCATCATAGATAGGATGACAAAGTTTGCTCACTTCTTTCCAGTGAGGAATAACTTTTTGGCTGAGGACTATGTGAGGTTGTATCTTTAGGATATTTTAAAGCTATATGGGATACCTATTTCAATTATCTATAATTGTGGTGTGCAGTTTTCATCTCATTCTAGCGGCCTTTTTAGAAAGGGTTGGGGACTAAGGTTAGTATGAGTACTGTTTTTCATCCACCGATGAATGGAAAAGTAGAGAGGACTATTCTAACATTGGAGGCCATACTTCGTGTATGTGTGATTTATTATGGTGGCAATTGGGTTGATAACCTAACTTTTGTAGAGTTTTCTTACAACAATAGTTATCATTCTAGCATTGGTAAGGCCTCTTTTGAGGCATTGTATGGTAGGAGGTGTATATCTCCACTTGGGTTGTTTGAGCTTGGTAAGGAGGATATATTTAGTTCAGATTTGGTTTATCAGGCCATGGAAAAGGTAAAGGTGATTTGATGTAGGCTTAAGGTTTTCCAAAGTTGCCAAAAGTCCTATGTAGATATAAGACGTAAAGACTTAGAGTTAAAGGTTGGGGATATGGTATTCCTAAAGTTACCTCCCATGAAGGGAGTAATGCGGTTTGGTAAAAAACAAAAGTTCAATCCCTAATATGTTGGTCCTTATGTAGTTTTGTAGAGGGTTGGTAACATGGCGTATGAATTGGAGTTGCTTTCTAGTTAACTCCATTCATTCGATATTTGATGTCTTTATGTTGAGAAACTTCCTTGGTGATCCCTCTTTAGTGGATCCTTTAGAAGGATTAGATATCTCGAATTCTCTATCTTATGAAGAGGTCTATATTGAGATATTAGATTAATAGGTTCATCGATTACAAACAAAGGATATGGCCTCAATTAAGGTTTTGTGGAGGAACCACAAGGTGAAAGAGGCTATATGGGAAGCGTAAGTGGACTTGATTTCCAAATATCTACATTTGTTTTTTTCTCTAGATACTCGTGCGGAAGGTATGTGTTTTTGATCACATCTATTTTTCTAACTTATTTAAGGGTTAGAATAGATCCTTGCATCTTTTTTTCTAACTTAGTTAAGGATTAGAATAAACCTACCTTGTCCATCATTTGGGGATGAATGATCCTAGTGGGGAGACTAAAATACCCTGGTTTTGGAATCTTAAAAAAATTTCCATATTTCTTATTTCTGGTCAAGATACGACAAGGAGGTACATATCGTACACTGAGGTATAGTTGGTAAGGCTTGGTCGTACACTAACCAGCATTAGTTGGAGGTTGGATTGGTTTTTGGAAAGGATATGAGTTGGTGGTTTGAGTCATATAGTTGGATACAGGTCGTATGGTTTGTGTTTTTCCTTCACTTAATCTAAGACATATTAACTTAAATTGGATTTGAGTATGAGTGGCTCACCATGAGCAGTAAGATAAGGTGGGAATCATACCATTAACTCATATGGAAGATAGTGATCAAACTTTATTTATTTTTATTCTACCAGGGATACGATTTAGGGGTTATGATCATCTGGTTGGGTATGACTTGGGGTTGGGTAAGTCGTATATTAGATAGTGTTGGGTCCAAGGAGGAGGCCTTAATACAAGTGGTGGGTACAACTCGTATTGGAGTGTACGACTGGTATGGGTGAGTCGTACCATCTGACAGGACTTTTAATCAGTTTAAGATAGGGGTAATATGGACATTTCCCCACTTAACCTCTTAAGGCCCTATGACTTATATCACACTTGGGAGGGTATTTACAGATTATTCTAATCTTAAATACTTAGAAATACTGTCTAATTCTCTCTAATGCTCTTGGGTAAAGGAAGGCTAGGGTTTTATCTAGATGAGCAATTTGGGGCTATTTTGGGTGATTTCCCTCCAACATCTTCATAATCTAAGGCATGTACTCCTCTCTCATTATTAGTTCCAACTAATGGCATGTTTTATACAATGTTTTCGTGGCATGGTTATTTTGTGGTTTTTGGGGTTTTCAAATATATGTTGGGGTTTTGGTATTAAATGCTTGGTTATGATTTCCTATGTTTTAATTGTGTTTTTACATGATTTAATGGTGGTTTTGACCATTGGTTGCATGAGAATGGTTAATTGGTAATTTGGAAATACTACTCAAAGCCTTGGTTAATAAAAACAGAAGGATAGTTAGGTTGTATGGTAAATAATGATATTAAATGGGAAATAATGGTAGGGTGTGATAGCTTATCATGATGGTGCGAGTCTAATGGACGGATAGTGGGAATTTATGTTTATCAACATGCAGGTTGGTCATAGCACCCATATAAGATACTAGGAGGTACGTGGGAATCCTCTAAGTACACTGTACATATGTATCATGGAGAGCGAAGGGTACTTAGGAATCCCCTACTCTTGTGGTATCTTCGATTCATGCAACTACATGCATCAGGGCCCGTTCAGAGGGTTACACTGGACTCATATAGCCCGTGGGTGGTTCTATGATGGTTATGCTACACATAGACATGTTAAACCCGGCTTTCTTTCCCGACAAAGTTGTATTTATTTATGTATGGTTTGTATGGATATGGCTGGTTTACTTAGTTTTACTAGATGGTATTATTTTTCCTTATCCTGAGTTCATGCTAGTGTTGACCCACTAATCTATCTTCAGGCATCTATATCCCCAGGCGATACAGGAATCGACTGTTTTGCTCTTTCTGTTTAGTGATCAAATTCAGGATCAACTGCTGGATTAAAGTAGTGAGCTTTCATATTTTGGAAGGCTCCATTTCATATCATGAATATCTTTGCATACTTTATTTTATTTTTGGATATTGGTTTTGGCTATGGTTAGGGGCATATCCCAGTTAGATACTATTTTTCTTTTTGTTAGTGGCTTTGTGGAACTACTATAGATTGGAATGGGCGGGATCGTTATTGGTGTCAGCCTTAGTATTGGCATTGGTATTGGGGTTGATACCTTTGGACTGAATTTATGATTGTTACATCCTCTTTTATTTTGGATTATATAATTGCATCAGAACTCATATGGTTATAGTTTTGGATTATTGTTTGGGTTGGTACTGATTATCGGTTGGGTATCGGATGGTTGGGCTCTCTTGGGTGGTCACGGTCATAGACCTATCCTAGAGCCTTGGATTATACAATAACACCATCTTGTTTTATGTTCGGAATTCATTCGACTTACAGTATACTTTTTAGGAGATTGGGTCGGGTAGCGGGGTTTGTCCCTAGTCCAGGATGAACTTCAGATATCCATTACAACAAGGCCCCTGGTCGTGTTGGGCCAGTATGATGGGGTACGAGTAGAGGGGTCCAATTGTACCCTTCTGCGAGTCTTTTATAGATTTTAAGCTAAGGGTATTTTAGATATTTTCTACCCCAATCCCTTAAGACCCCATGTCCTATAACACTATTTGTTCAATTATTCTTTACTTGGAAAGATCAAAGCACCCTTAAAAACACTCCAAAACTCTTTCTAGAATATTGGGCTAAGGTTTCATCAAGGTGGTCGATCACCTAGATCATAAAAATCATCTGTTTTAAATATTGTTCTTGCATCATAAATGGTGGTTTTGAAACCCATGATTAAGGGTTTGAATGCATATTATTTAGTATTATTCTCTCCTAATTTCACTTGTGTTTACACATGTTTTTGGTAATGGTTTTGCACATGTAGGTGTATGGAAATTATGGTTTAATGAATAGTTCATAGTTAACCCTAACTTGATGGTTTTTGACTTGAATAATGGTTTGATATTTGTATGCGCTCAACCTATTTATGAAAAGGCATATGAGAAGAATCTTGTCACATGGTGAATTAGGTTTTGAAATAATGCATGGTATAAGAATGTTAATGAAGGATGAATGATTTTGTAAGGGCCTTGATGACCATAAAACAAATTGAAATATGATTTGAACTAAGGCGTTGGCCTAATAATGTAAATGGTTGGTAATTGGTTTCATGAAAGACCTTGTTGGCGATAAGTTCTATTGAATTATAACCTTGGTAGTTTAAATGGCTAAATGGGTTCGAGTCCTAAATGCTGAATTGAATTGATAACTTTTTATAAATTGGGTTCAAGTCCCAAAGTCGTTTGGTATCGGTAATGGCATATTGTATGCTTGCAAGTGGGGTTTGTATGACGATACCAACAGGATGACTTAGGTAAGTACTTGAATAAATGGTTGTGTATATGTGTGAATGATGTTTTAAATTGTGCTTTAAAGTGGGATATGTAGCCAAGTCATGAAAGTGGAGTCTGAAGGAATAACACTGAAAACCGCACTAGCCGGTGTGGGTATCTATATGATCGGGAGGTTCAAGTCCCCCAAATAAATATATGATTGGGAGGTTTGAGTCCCCCATATTGTATACATTGGTGCTAAGTCACCTTGATTATGTCGGGAGGTTTGAGTCCCCTATAATGGCATATACAGATATGGATATTCTTTGGTTTGTTTAGCTACACGCACTGGGGCCTTTCTAGCTATGAGAGAGTTGGGCCCATACAGCCCGTGGGTGCCTTGTATTATGACGGTTATGCTACACAACCCAGGTTAAAGTTTTCAATAATCATGCTAATCCTTGTTCCCTATCCTGGCATGATATATATATATATATATTCATGATTATGATTGCATATGATGGGTTGACTTGGATTTACACATTGGCATTATTTTATCCTTATCTCTGAGTTACATGTTAGTGCTCCAACTGCTAACTGTGTTTGATGGTGTACCCCACACGATAAAGGCGCCAAAACTTTTTCTTATCTTCTTGCACTGTTATCAGGTGTTCGAGTGGATCATGTGTTGACATTAAAGTGGTGAGCTTCCATACTTCAGAAGGCATTCATATCATGGTCTTGTAATCATTTTTCTTAGAATTGGTTTTGCCATTGTTTTTGGCTATTATGTAGATATGTCCCATCATATTATTGTCTTTGAATTTGTAGAGGCTTTGTGGATTACCGTGGACTTAGGTGAGTTGTGTTGGTGGATTGATTTAAACTTTAATGAGCTATTATAGTCTTATTGTGCTCTATCTTTTTATATGTTTAAAACTCATCCGACATTGTGGTTGATATGATAGCTAGGTTAGGTGAAAATGGTGATTATCGGTCCACGTGGGATTTGATATACCCATCATGGCCAGGCCCTAGTTTGAGTCATGAAAAAGTTAATATCAAAGCCTAAGTTCATGGTCAATAAGGTTCCCACAAATCCATGTCAAGTAGAGTCTCTTTTATGAATATGTAGTGCACCACACTTATAAGATAAAGGCTGTGAGACATTAGGAATGCTTCCCTTTCTTATTGTTCTACTTCGAGCTATAGAGTCTAAGGTCTTGGATCCTTCTAATTTTTGTTTATTCATCTTTCAGATCATACCGATGTTCATGCAAACTCTTTTGTCCTGACTAAGGATAATGTAATGAAGCTCATCTAACTTCTACGGTTAAGACCTAGTAAAGGGTTGTTGTATCTAACTATCCTCGTGGGTTTCCACCTATCCCCGCTGATCTCACTTCTAAGAATAACACTTATAATCCGTTGCCTCCTTGGGAGGTTACTAATATTGAGTTCTGTCTCCCCATTACCTAACTGACTCAGTTGGTGAATCTCAGTTATAATAGTCTAGTTCTATTAGTGCTACTATAGGTTCATCTGAGGACACTAGAGTTGGCCAGTTCATAAGATTATATCCTTTGATGTTTACGAGTATAAAGGTTGAGGAGGATCCTCAAAATTTCATTGATGAAATGGAGAAAATCTTCTGAGTTATGCATACTTTGGAGGTTGAAGGTGTTAAGTTTACGGCCTACCGATTGAAAGATATGGCGTAGCAATGGTATGAGGAGTGGGAATAGTCAAGAGGTGGGGATGATAGTTCTGCCGTGTGGGTCAAATTTTCTAGTGCATTTTTGGACCTTTTCTTTCCTTAAAAGTTGAGGGAAGATAAAGCAGAAGAATTTATTAACTTAAGGTAGAGGAGGAAGACAATTAAGGAGTATACCTTGAAATTCCATAAGTTATCCCGGTATGCTATTGAATTGGTATCTAATATATGGGCCCAAATGAGAGAGTTTCCTTTTGGATTGTTTTGTAAGTTGATCCTTGGGAGTAAGGTTGCCTTGTTGATCAAGAACATGGATATCTCCAGATTAGTTATATATATGAAATAGGTTTAAGAGAAGAAAAAGAAATAGGTTGAGATTGGTTAAAGGTAGTGTAAAAGGTCTAGGTTTTCAGATCAGAGTGGGGGCCAACAGCAGAGTAGGAAGTGGCCTAAGAGAAATAGTTGAGGGAGTCCTAACTCCTATTCAACGGCTAGTGCTCCATACATGAAGCCATTGAGAGATAGAAATTTCTAGGATGGTGATGTTTCTAGAGCATAAGGTGACCATTCTTAGGCTAGTAGGGCCAGTTCATATTGTCTTACCCTCCTTGCAGATTCTGTGGTTAGCATCATCGTGGTCATTATGAGAAGGGGAGGAATCGATGTTTTATGTATGGTTAGATTGGTCATATGAAATGGGATTATCCCTCTAAAGTTGTTTCAGGGCAAACAATGTATATGTTGTCTCTTCTTTAACTCCTATACCAAAAGGTGCTACCTCTAGCTGTGGCACTGGTCGAAACTGGCTTTATGCTCTCACTACTCGTTAGGAGTTTGATGAATCTCTGAATGTTGTAACAGGTAAGTTGAAACTCTTTTCTCATGATATATATTATTTACTTGATCCAGGGTCCACTCTCTCTTATGTGACCCTATTTGTTATTGTGTATTTTTATTTCGATCTTGCATGTCTATAAGACCTTTTGTTATATCTACCCTGGCAGGAGACTCTGTGGTTGTCAGAAGAGTCTATAGAGGATGTGTGGAAGCTATTAGTAGTAGAGAAACTCTAGTAGACTTGATAGAGTTGGACATGGTTTATTTTGATGTTATTTTAGGGATTGATTGGTTGCACTCGTGCTATGTGTCCTTAGATTATTGGACCCATAAGGTCATTTTTAAATTTCTTAATAAGCTAATTGTTGAGTGGGAGGTGGTTCCCTAGCTTTTAAGGAAAGTCTTACATCGTATCTTAGAGCTTACAAGTTAATTTCTGAGGGTTGTCTCTATCATCTAGTCTAGGTTAGAGATTCTAACTCAAAAGGTCCTTTATTACATTCAATTCTTGTGGTAAATGAGTCTCCTGAGGTTTTCCCCAATGACCTTCTCGGTGTCCCTCCCAATATGGAGATTTATTTTGGTATTGACCTCATTTCAGAAACTCATCCTATTTTTATTCCCCTTTATAGAATGGCTTCGGCTGAGTTGAAAGAACTCAAGGAGCAAATAAAGGACCTCTTAGACAAGGGTTTCATCTATCCTACATTGTCCTCGTAGGCTGCCCCGGTATTGCTCATATGTAAGAAGGATGGTTCCCTTCAGATGTGCATTTATTACTGGTAATTGAATAAGGTGACGGTAAAGAATAAGTATCCCCTTCCGAGAATTAATGATCTTTTTTATTAGTTTTAGGGTGCCATATTCTTTTCTAAAAATGATCTTTGGTCTGGGTATCATCAGTTAAAAATTAGTGAGGTGGATATCCCTAAGACAACTTTCCATACCCCGTTTGGGCATTTCGAGTTTTTGGTTATGCCTTTTGGATTGACCAATGCCCCAAAAGTATTCATGGATTTGATGAATAGGGTCTTTCGTTAGTTTTTATATTTTTTCATTATTGTCTTAATTGATGACATCTTGGTGTACTCTAAGAGTAAGGTGGATCATGCCAATCACCTCCACATTGTGTTGTAGGCCTTGAAAGATCAGTAATTACATGCTAAGTTCTGTAAATTAAATGTGAATTCTGGTTGAATGTCATAACTTTTTTAGGTCATGTTGTGTCTAGTGAGAGGATTATGGTAGATCCTTAAAAAGTTATTGTTAAGAAGTGGCCTAGACCTATGACTCCAACTGACATTCAAAGCTTCTTGGGTTTAGTCGGGTATTATAGGAGGTTTATGGAGAGCTTTTCTTCTATTGCTTCTCCATTGAAAAAATTAACACAGAGAAATGTAAAGTTCTTATGGTCCGACGCTTGCCACAGTATCATTGAAAAGCTAAAGGCTAAGTTGACTTTCATTTTGGTCTTGGCTATACCTGAGGGTATCGAGGGTTTTATTGTCTATTATGATGCATCTCAGGTTGTCTTGGGTTGTGTGTTGATGCAGTATAGTAAGGTGGTTGCTTATCCCTCTAGACAGTTGAAGGTTCATGAGAAAAACTATCCGACTCATGATTTAGAATTGTTAGCTATGGTGTTCGCATTCAAAATCTGGTGTCACTATTTGTATGGAGTTCATGTTGATATCTTTTCTGATCATAAGATCCTACAGTATGTGTCCACTCAGAAAGAGCTTAACCTCAGGCAAACAAGATAGCTTGATCTTCTCAAGGACTATAATATGAGTCTTCCCATCCATCCAGTTAAAGCTCATATAGTTGTTGATGCTCTTAGTAGGTTCTCTATGGGTAGATTGTCATAGTGGATAAGGATAAGAGGGAATTGGTGAAGGATATTTACCTTTTGGCTAACCTTGGAGTTTGTCTCTTAGACTATGGGGGTTGTCGTGTGTTTGTCCAACAGGTGGTACAGTCGTCTCTTGGTTCGAAAATAAAGGAGAAGTAGGTGTTAAATCCTCTCTTGATTAAGATTAAGGATGATATGGGTAAATAGAAGGTGAAGGCGTTTAGGATCGGTGGTGATGGTATCTTGAAGAACCAAGAGAGGTTATGTGTCCCGGATGTGGATGGACAGCGAGGCAGGATTTTGGCCAAGGCCCATGAGTTATGGTATATGGTTCATCCCAGTTAAACCAAGATTTGTCTTGATCTTAAGGAGATATATTGGAGAAATGGAATGAAATGGGATGTAGATAACCTTGTGGCTAAGTTGTATGGTATGTCAGCAAGTAAAAGTAGAGCACTTGAGGCTCGATGGGCTGCATTAAAAAATTGCATTGCCGATGTAGAAATGAATGATAATTAATATGGATTTTGTTATCGGCCTTCCATGGTTGCGACATTAGTGTTACTCCACTTGGGTCATCATAGATAGGATGACTAAGTCTGCTCACTTCTTGCCTGTGAGGACTACTTATTCTATCGAGGATTATGAAAAATTATATCTTTAAGAGGTTGTGAAATTGCATGGCACGCCTATCTCGATTATTTTAGATTGTGGTACCCAATTTTCATCATATTTTTTGCCATCTTTTCAGCGTAATTTGGGGACTAAAGTGAGCCTTAGTATGACTTTTCACCCACAGCTGGATGGACAAGCCAAAAGGATTATTTCGACTTTGGAGGTTATGTTACGAGCCTATGTGATTGACTAGGGTGGTAGTTGGTTCGACCATTTCCCTTTGATTGAATTTGTTTATAACAATAGTTACCATTCTAGCATTGGTAAGGCCTTATTTGAGGTATTGTATGGTAGGAGGTGTAGATCACCTATTGAGTGGTTTGAGGTTGATGAAATGGAAGTGTTTGGCTTGGATTTCGTTCACAAAGCTATGTAAAAGGTAAAGGTGATTTGTGACAGGCTTAAGCCCACCCATAATAGCCAAAAGTCCAATGCGGACGTGAGGAAAAGGGATTTTGAGTTTGAGGTTGGAGATTGGGAGTTCTTGAAGGTGTTCCCATTAAGGGAGTAAAGTAGTTTGGGAAGAAGGGGAAACTTAGACCCCGATAGTTTGGCCATTATGTGGTTCTAAGAAGGGTTGGTAATGTTGCATATGAGTTGGTTCTGCCTCCTAGCATGAGTTACATTCATTCGGTAATCTATGTGTCCATGTTGCAGAAATGTGTGAGTG